>NW_021771080.1:21465-22197 GCF_005508785.2 Acyrthosiphon pisum | reverse complement strand
CCCCTACAGCCATTTCAATGGAAATATTCCATTGAAAACAAACACATTCCTTAAATTCGACAACTAGGGATTTGTCAGTGTACACTCAGATGAGGAAATACAAATGATACTAGGGAGGGCGAATCGCCCTCTCTACTCCAAACGAAAAATACAGCATTTAAACATTAATGTTTATTTACATCAGGATTTATACAGAATTGTAGGAACACTTTGGATTTATACAGAGTATAGTCTGATGTTTACGAGATGAGGAAACTCAAGTCAAAAATACAAATGAAAAATACAGCATTTCAATGGAAATATTCCATTGAAAACAAACACATTTCCTTAAATTCGACAACTAGGGACTTGTCAGTGTACACTCAGATGAGGAAATACAAATGATACTAGGGAGGGCGAATCGCCCTCTCTACTCCAAACGAAAAATACAGCATTTAAACATTAATGTTTATTTACATCAGGATTTATACAGAATTGTAGGAACACTTTGGATTTATATAGAGTATAGTCTGATGTTTACGAGATGAGGTAACTCAAGTCAAAAATACAAATGAAAAATACAGCATTTTAATGGAAATATTCCATTGAAAACAAACACATTTTCTTAAAGTCGACAACTAGGGATTTGTCAGAGTATACTCAGATGAGGAAACTCAAGTCGAAAATACAAACGATAACAGGGGGGGCGTTTCGCCCTCCCTGGCTTAAACGAAAAAAAACAAGCATTTCAAT
>NW_021771080.1:7376-8369 GCF_005508785.2 Acyrthosiphon pisum | reverse complement strand
CTCAAGAATAGACACCAATACTGATATCTTACATATGTTTTTAACTTATTGCTTATATCATCATGAAAAATAAAAATAATAAGAGTTAGATTAATTTTGTTGTATAGTTTTAAGTACTCATATATTACATACATGTTTGTTATTTAAATATTAAATGATATGTAATATGAATTTAATTATTTTACTTAATATACACCGAGACTCGGATAAACATAATTTAAGAAGGTATGGAAAATTATTTTGTCAATTTGAATCAAATAAATATATATATTTATTTTTATTTATTTTTCCCTCAATGAACAACATGTTTAAAGCAAGTGAAAAGTTAAAAAAAATTTTGTCCACCTAAAATAGTAATTTGGCCCACTGTGCGACGTAGGTAAACACGTCGTGTTGTAGACATAGGCGCCATGTAGATGGGTGCCCGGGGGCTAAGGCACCCATTAAAATTATTTGGGGGGGCTGGGCACCCATTAGAATATTGGATATTTATAACGTGTGTTTATATCCAAATTTCAACAATTTTAGAAAACGACTATTGTAATAAAATTCTAGCTGTGATAAAAAATTTAAATTTCAAAATGTTGTAAACGAAAAGAAATTGTATTGATAAGAAAATATAAGATAACACGATTTTAATAATCATAAACCAATACCATGGTGGATAATTACAACTCAGGTATTCAACTTACTATGGTTGATAAGAAAAATTACAAAATTATTATTTTCATTACTGATAATAGTCTGTAAACTGTAATCATTGAAATAAGATTATTATTTTTGAGAATTTTAATCATAAAAGTTACATTTATGAACTATGAATCCTGGAAAACGGAATAAGAGTATGACACTATTGTCATATTTTCCAAAGAAAATTAAACCAACAAACAATGACGTGAGAATTTTTTATTGGACGTATTATTTTGTTTGTAACTTGTGGTATATTTATTTTAGTTGAACACAAATCTTAATCAAGCTGAGTTGAGTTTAAAC
>NW_021771080.1:634-7326 GCF_005508785.2 Acyrthosiphon pisum | reverse complement strand
AGATATTATAAAATCAAGAAAATTAGTATAAACAGTACACAGATGCCATAGATGTATTTAAATCGGATAATTCGTTAGGTATGTTAACAGAGTTTAATAAACTTCTAAAAATTATTTTGACTGTTCCAGTATCGTCTTGTACTGCGGAAAGATCTTTTTCAGCACTACGAAGATTAAAAACATTTTTAAGGTCTACAATGACACAAAATCGTCTAAACAATATTGCTTTATTGCATGTCCATCGTAATGAAGATATAGATATTGAGCAAATAGCTAACTCTTTTATAAATTCAAGTAAAATACGTCAAAACACATTTTTTTTGTAAATAATCAAATTACATTAATTTTGTTGATTTACTTATTATTATTTATAAATAAACTCAAATTGGTACACATTTATTTTGTTGTATGGTTATTAATTATTATAATACTTTATAATCAATGATGAGATTGCATTTTTCAGTGTACAACATCGTTAATATTATTATATTGTATTATTTAATATTTTAATATTTATATATACTATTAAAATCCATAAGAAAATGCAAACATTTTTAGTTAAGTAGTAAAATGACACCAATAAGCGCAATTTGGAGAGCCAAAATTAAAATTTTAGAAAGTTGAATTGTGCATTGATACCAAGGCCGGGCACCCATTAAGTTTTTTAAACTCTGGCGCCTATGGTTGTAGATATATGTATAACAAATAATATCTTAAGCCATGATGTTTATACCGTATTTATGATTAGATAATATAATATGAAAATATAATATTATGTACTTTCTATCAAATAGAAACGTAATTAATTGGTGCTAGGAATTCAATACTTCTAAAAATCGTAAGATCAAACACCAACTGAATCAAATAACGCAGACCATAATTATTACTATTCTTAATGATCCGAGGTAACATTCAATTAAATAAAAAATAAAAAAGGTGGGTAAGTGGATGTCGCTCTGCTGTACAGTAGGTTAGAAGTGGGTCACTGTATAATGGACAGTATTAAATTTGAATTCAATGATATAATATCACTGTATAAGAAAAACGATTCTGAGCGGAGACGGTATATCAGTCTATGTATTAGACATATAATATATACTTATCTATGGTATTAAAAAAAAATTGACCTATAATAGGTACCTATAATAAATTCCAAATTAATCATATCATAATATCTATTAGGTACTTATAAGTTATAACGCGTTATACATCAACAAAAAACCGTGGTAAAATCATAGATATATAATAGTATACTTTAGAAGTTTCAAGTACCCACGAATAATATTATACAATCACAACAAAATAACTAAAATAGTTATCCTAGGTTTTTAATATGTAATTTCGTCCAAATTTGTACTTAAAATGACTATAAAAATAAACTGTGTAAATGTATTTTTTAAATTTTTTGGTAACAGAATTAATTACTTATGTGGAATCTTGTTTTAAATTTTTAATTCTTAGATACAAAAATTGAACATTTTATAAATTTCTAACTACAAAATAATTTTTCAAATTAAAATTTGATAAATTTTGTCAAAATTTGATCTTTAAATGCTTATAAAAAAAAATTGTGCTTATGTTTTTTTAATATTTTTCAACTGATATTGTAACAATATATCAGGAGCTTTGTATTAAATTTATACACTTTTTGGCCCAACAGATAAAACTTTATTGATATTTATAGATAAAAAAACTAAAAAAATTGAAAACTGACCATGTCTGTACACAGCTCAAAAAGAATCAAATTATTTTCGAAATTTTATGGTGTATAGGAAATGCTAATATAAACATTCAGTAAAATTTTCATGTATCTGCAGTTATTCGTTTTTGAAACCATCCAGTGATTGAACAGTTAAGGATTTTTCCACCTTTAGAATTCATTGATACGTTTGTTTTTGATATCATATTTATAAAGTGTAAACTAAAATATTGCTTATTTTGTCTATTTTAAAATGAGTATAAATAAAACAATACCAATTTATATCAATATATAGATCAATTACAATATTTAAAAAAAAATACAAAAACCTAGTAATTGAACACTTTGGACTAGTGATTGAACAATTTAGACCCAGTGTTTGAACATGTTATAGTATTATTTTTAATTATTCATATTTCATTTAATATTATACAAATACTAAAATAACCAACATAATTTATTCAAATATATGTTATGGTAAAAATTGTATAAATAACTGTTAATTTATTTTTATTTTTTTAAAGCCAAAAGATATCCCACTTTACTAACTTTTTTTACTGAGTAATGAGTATTCAAATATCTACCAGTGTATTTTAAATACTTTTACAAATAAGTATATCAGTACATATCTGTAATTTTACAAGACCGCTGATTAGAACTGGTTATTTTGGACCTACAAAGGACTGATCAATTAAAATGTTTAAACAAGAAATATATTCAAAAAACATAAACAATATTACAATATGTATTAATGTAATAACTAATTATAAAATAAAAACAAGTTAAAACAGATGCCTTCTTGGACTTGGTTAAAATAAAATTTAAAATAAAACAAAGAACAATCTTCATATAACAATATAACAGAACAATCTTAGTAAAATAATATAACATTAGTAATTTATAAAAATCAAAGACACATATCACATTCAAACACAGCAGTATTTTCATATCCAGCACAAAGTTCATGGGCCCAACCAGTACAACTACAACATCTGATCCACTGTTCTCCACTTTTTGACAATTTATAGGGTTTATTGCAGTATATACAACTTACATCTTCTTCATCTTCAACATGGTGTAACTTCTGTATTGGTCTTTTTTCTTTCAACTTTTGTCCTGTTTTTTTTTTATTTGGTTTGGTTACTTTTAAGCGTTTAGCAGCTTGAATTTCTTCTCTTCGCTTTCTTTTTTGGGCCAGTTCCTCTTCTTTTATCAGTTTTTCTTTTTCTTTTTGTGCATGATGTTCTATCCACTTGACTGATGTTACTGCAAATGGCAGTTTTATTTGTTCTCTTTTTTTGCCTTTTTTAACATCTGGTCTTGGCCAAAATAAATGTTTTCCCCAAGACTCAGCAAGTGTGTTATTTGCTTCACTTAAATTATTTGTAGGATTATTTTCTATACTTAAATTTATATTATTTTCAGTCTCTTCAATTTCTTCACTTAAATTATTTGTAGTTTTGTTTACTATACTTAAATTTATGTTATTTTCAGTCTCTTCAATTGCTTCACTTAAATTTTTTGTAGTCTTATTTTCAATACCTAAATTTATATTATTTTCAGTCTCTTCAATTACTTCACTTAAATTATTTGTAGTATTATTTACTATACTTAAATTTATGTTATTTTCAGTCTCTTCAATTACTTCACTTAAATTTATGTTATTTTCAGTATCTTCAGTTTTTTCATAAAAATTATTCATCATCTCATTCACCTCTACAACAGCTACTTTATATTCAGTCTCCATTGCTTCATAAAAATTATTTGTTATCTCTTCAACAGCTATTATATTATTTATGTTATTTTCAGTCTCTTCGATATTTTCATTTAAATTGTTTTTAATACCTTCAACAGCTGTATTTATTGATCCAATATCCTCAAAATTAGTGTTCTCCAATTCAGCACCTTAAAAAATCAAAACAAATCTATTAATATACAAAATACATAATAATTTTAAATAAATAATAATATTTAATAAATATGAAAATATTACCTAAATTAATAATACCAAGAGATATAATATCTTCATGCTCTGTCATGGAATTGATCAAACTTTGATTGTTTTCATTTAATCGGCAGGCATTATCATAATCAAATTCAATTGGCATATTATCGATATCCATAATATTTAAATTGTCTATACAAATATTTTGTTTGATATTGTTCCAAAAATCAAATAAAGAAGACACATTTTTTATTGGAACTAGCGGGTTTAGCAGTTTGCTTTCAAATTGCTCAATATTGGTTTTTCCCAAATACTTTTCAGGAACTTTTAATGTAATTTTATACTGCTCTATTGTTAAAATATCCAGTTCATTATTTGTAGTAGGATAAAGTATTTTTCTTCTGTATGAAATGCATTTAGAATAATCTACTGCATCGGCATTGAACGGATACAATCCACATTTTCGAAAACCATTTGTAATTGAACTAGTTTGAACTGAATCGAATGCTTCCTTGAAATAATTAACAAAATTTGTTTTAGTTATTGGATTTCCTGATCTCTTGTTTTTTCCAACAACACTTTTCCAACTTGCTTTTAATGGTTTAAATATAGCAACATCACACGGTTGCATAATGTGGGTACTATTCGGAGGCAAGCAGTATAAAATAATTTTATTATCAGCACAAAATTCAGCAAGTTCCAAACTTAAATGACTTTTATGACCATCAAGGAACAATATCACTGGGAATTGTATATTATTTTTAATCAGCCATGGAAAAAATCCATTTGAAATGTATTCATAGAATGTGCTACTCACCATCCACCCAGAGTCAGATCTTCCAATCACCCAATCCTCAGGAAACGTTGCCAATATTGATGTTGGAATTCTTTTATATGGGTATAATACAATTGGCGGTGGAACACCACCTTTCGCTGAGTATGTGCATAACACAGTAACACACTATTTTTCGTGTCCCTGGGCAATTTCATAAAAGTCTTTTATGTCTTTAGGACCTAAAACTCTACCAGACTTGGGACATGTTTGTAGACCAGTTTCATCACAGTTGAAAAGTCTACTAGGATCATCTAACACATCACGACAATTTTCGTTTTTGACATATAAATCTAACTCTGTAAACCAATCACGGATTTTTTCTTTTGTAACCGCTGCTCGTGCTTTTGAAATTACTTCTGTATTTCGCTTTACTATTTCAGGATTTCTTTTTAAAAATAGTTTCATCCATTTATCCCCTGGTCTTGAATCTTTAAAGGGTGTAACCCGTGGAACATCTTTAATAACTTTCTGCACTGAATCTTTGACATCATTTTCTCTCAAAGGAAATCCAAGTGTGGCATTGTTTAGGATCCAATTTTTTATTTTATTTTCCTCATCAACATTTAAAAATGAACTAGGACCCATTTTCCTAATTAAAGGAGATTTTCCAGATAATTTTATTGACAATGTAGATTTAGGTATTCCATACTTCACAGCAGCTTTGTTAATTGATAATTTTGTGTCTCTTATATCTTTTAAGGCTGAATCTAGGTCTTCAACCGAATATTTGAATTTAATTGCCATCCTGAAAAATATTATAAGTAAAACCATAACCATAATAACTTGTAGTTAAAAAAAAAATTTTCTTAGAATATGGGTTGAAAAAAAATATTAATTCATGGTTTACTGTATATAACACCTTGTTTTTTAATTTAATAAAGTTTAACATTTACATATAGGTGATTTATTTAAAAACAAAAAATATTTATATTCCTTATGCATGGTTAATGGTTATATTTTAAATAACTTAACAGTATTAAATTTCTCAAATAATAATAGGTAGGTATATTGTTCTTAAAAATAAAAACATGTTTATTGCATTATTTTATGACATTTTAAACAACATGTAGATATTTAGTACCTATTATAAATTTTAAAACTGAATACCTGCCAAATTTCTATTAAATATTAACATATTTTTATCCAATAATGATCCTAAGAGTCGTGGACGATAGTTTAATCGGATAATTCATCGATAGATCTTAACGTATCCAAAAAATATAGTATGAAATACCTGTTCAATTACTGGATATATTCATTTAAGAACTATAATATGTAATATAAACAAAAATATTCCTTGATTTAGCTATTTAATAAGTGCAAATTTTGAGACAAATCCGATTTTAGGTTAATATACCAGTAATTGAACACCCATTCAATAACTAGATATTACTGAATTTATGTTTCCAGTAATTGAACACTCAAATAAATAGAAATTAAAAATATTTTTAATACATTTAAAACTTAAAAACGGTTCAGAATGTAGTCTTATATATAATTAAACCATTAATTGTATGATAAAATAAGTATAAAGGAAGTTATTAAGTTCCCACAAAAAAATTCAAAGCTACTTACTTAGAGTTTTGACCTCGGCTTGCCAACAAATGTGAGAGAGCCGTTTTCAGACGTTATCAGTCCGGATTACTATCATACATGAAGTATCAGATTGTTTGTTTACAGTTTGAACATAAGGTCAAATATTTAATTTATTTATTATTACGTGATTTAACCACACTGTTTCCTTAAATTCTAGATATAACTAAACTTTGTACAATAACTGGAAGGTGTTCAGTAACTGGACCGTTTACCCGTACAACAAAATAAGGAAATCGCTACATGAGAAATCGAGTGAATATCCAATGTTGTAAAAATTTAATTTGACTTTCTTATAGATATTTTTTGTTTGATAAAGGTAGATAATCTTATAAGGAATCTTGTATTACATTTTCATATCTTAGATTTAAAAAGAAAAAATTTTTATGAATTTCTAACTCGAAATAATTTGCGAATTTTCGTGATTTTTCCATATTTTGTCATTTTTTGAACTTTAAATGCTTATAAAAAAAAACTGTGACTAACGATTTTTAATATTTTTCATTTGCCTTTGAAACAATATACTAAGAGCCTTCTATTAAATTTTCAAGCTTTTTTTATCCAACAAATAAAATTTTATTGATATTTTTAGAAAAAAACTAAAAAAAATGGAAAATGAA
>NW_021771080.1:0-584 GCF_005508785.2 Acyrthosiphon pisum | reverse complement strand
GCTCAATAACTTAAATTACATTCGGTTGTCCGTCGACTATGTACGACTGCTGCGAGTGTAGGGATTTCTAAGAGCAGAAACCTAGTTTATAAGATTATCATAAGTATACGTAATTACGATCATTTATTTGGAATTCACAAGTACAATTTCAAATGCTCAGCAACTTAAATTACATTCGGTTAGCCGTCGACTGTGTACGACTGCTGCGAGTGTAGGGATTTCTAAGAGCATAAGATAATAGTCACAATCATAATAATTAAAACACGGGTACTTATTACTAAATACAACGAGGTTCTGGAAAGGAACGTCACACACATAATATTTTATAAGCCTTACGAATCAAAATACATATATTGTCGCCGTGATATCGACCATCGAACACTACCCCGGAGGAACACAAACCAGATGCAGAGAATCACTCCAAAAACTGTCGCATAAGGTCAGTGATCGAATATATATATATACATATATAATATAGATTATCCGAATAACATTAGGTAGGTATAATACAGTAGTAGGACGATTTCATGCACACTTCCTTTAAGTAAAATACATTACGTGTCGGTCTGTTACACCGTGTTCAA
>NW_021771079.1:6178-7553 GCF_005508785.2 Acyrthosiphon pisum | reverse complement strand
ATTTTATGTTTTTCAAACGTAAATACATTTTCTTAATATTAATAATATAAAAAATAAAAATGCTACGATACAGCAAATATTGTTTTCTTTATCATATAGGTATAAATTGGAACTGTTTCTTGGTGTCCTCAATAAATACATTTTATTTTGAATACCTATAAAATTTATAAAAATTCCAAGGATCTTAAGAAAATCTTTTTATTTTTGTATATTTATTTATGCATAATTATGAAACATTCATTATGAAGTGTGCTACTATAATTATTATTAGTCTTTAACAATATTTTATTTGAAAGTTTTGTGAACTTACTAACTATTACCTATTTTAAATAAAAAACTTATTTATAATTCATTATATCAAATAGAGTATTGAAGAGAGTAATTAAAATCTCTATAATTTTGTGTATCTATTTTCTTTCAGGAACGCTTTACATTAGGAGAAGAAGTCAACTTCTCCGAGAAAAATCTAAACAAGATGTAAGTTTTAATATTATTTTTAAATAGATTTTAGTGCAAACTTTAGGCACACATTTATTAATTGTTTATTTTTTTTTAAGGATATGATTCCAGGTATGAGAAGAAAGTATTTACGTATTAGGTCAGCAATTTTACAAAACAGATATAATGTAAATTTTGATATGCAGTCCAACAGTGCCTGTAGCCAAAGTACTAGTTTGGTAAATACTCAAATATAGATAATATGATTTATTAAGTTCACAAAGAAATGTAATGTAAAATATTTTTCTTTTTCTAAAAACACTTGAAAGGGTTTTTATTTATAAGTTATAAAAATAGCAAAATAAGATTTAATGCATGACATTAAGAAGTGTGAAACATATTTGTGTCTTACTTTGAATGTTCTAGGACGAACCTAGAAAAATATGCATTTGCTAGAACTTCCTAGCCCTGTTTATAACAATCAATGATCTTTAACAATATATTTCTAAGGTGTACATAAATATTAAATAAATAAATATATACAAAACAAGTTTAGGTTATCACTTCCAGTGGAAAGGCGCTGGTCTTAGTCTAATACTTTATACTCGTATGATCTTTGCTGTTATAGATTCCTTATGTCTTGTGAGGTATTGATTAGTTCAATTGCTGCTAGATTGGTTAGTTGATCCAGCCTTATGCCCTTATTATCTCGTGTTGGGGTAAACTTTGTAATTACATCCTGGATGCAGATCATTATCAAACCCAGTAGCGCAACCAGGATTTATTCAAGGGGGGGGGTCCAAAAAAATGTATTTAACTACTGTTTGTCTGTCCTTTTTCTGAGTATATACAAATATTTAATTTCTTAATAAACACAATTTGCCGGGATTAAGACCAATAAAAAAAAGGTGGGCAAGTGGATGTCGCTCTGCTGTAT
>NW_021771079.1:5660-6078 GCF_005508785.2 Acyrthosiphon pisum | reverse complement strand
AGTAGGTTACAAGTGGGTCACTGTATAATGGATGGTATTAAATTTGAATTCAATGATATAATATCATTATATAAGAAAAATAATTCTGAGCGGAGACTGAATCTTCGCTGTTATAAATGTTAAAAAACGGGAATTTTTACGCAAAATTGATTTTTCACAAAATTGAATTTGGTTTTTGGTGTAACTTTAAAAAAAATTACCGTAGATACATGAAATTTTGACTGAATGTTTATCTTAGCATCTTCTATACACCATAACATTTTCAAAATATTTTGATGTATTTTGAGCTCTTTACGGACATTTTTATTTTCCATTTTTTTTTAGTTTTTTTTCTAAAAATATCAATAAAATTTTATTTGTCTATAAATAGCTCAAAAAAAGTCGAAACACTTTGAAAATTTAACCCTGTATAGACAAC
>NW_021771079.1:1923-5610 GCF_005508785.2 Acyrthosiphon pisum | reverse complement strand
GCGTTCTATTTACAAATGCATACCATATTATAACATAATACTCATCGTTATACACTTATACTCATAGGCGCAAATAGACAAATTATTTTGGGGGGACTAAAGTCCCTCTTATAATATTTTCTAAAAATTATATATGCTCAGTACTAATTACTGACTTTTAAACTGGGGGGACTTGGCAGAAATTTTGGGGGACTAAGTCCCCCCAAGCCCCCCCTCCTATTTGCGCCAATGCTTATACTGCACATTTGTGCATAGTAATAAACGATGTAATTATCGCAATGTATAATATAATAAAGTATGAAATAACAATTTATGATGTTCAAGTTCATAAATAGATAATATTATACTGTTTCAGGCGTTATTCGCAACGGATCAACTTATATAATAGCCTATAATATAATTAAAGAGAAATGTCGATCATTACATGTTTAAATATATGAAAGAAAAAAAGAGATCGTTATTAAAATATCTACAAAATTATTATTTATTGATAAATCGATCAATTTAACGGTGATAAAAATAAAAATTAATTGATGGACGGCTTCACTGGCCTTATAATATAATAGAATGCCTATAGACACCGTGCAGGAAGACAACTAGCGCTCTGGGGAGACAACTCGCGTACTACTTGATAGCGCTGATTTTACGCGCAATATTCGGCCCATTCATAAAATCGTCGACAACCCCAAGGTTTTGAAGGTTTTAGTAATTTTTAATAAGTCCCAGTGAGAAATTAAATTTGTAGTCTGCAAATATATAACTCACACTCCACACAGGCATATTATGATTATATTTAATTTGTAGTAGGACAGTATAGGTACTACCTAAATTTAACAAGCAAAGAATTATTTTCGTTGGCAGTATTATTGTATTAACTATAAAATATTCAAAAAAAGTAAAACTTCAAACTTCTTCAATATATTAACTATGGGTACCTATCAGTAATAACAATATAAATTATAGTATTGAACCATAGACATACTAATAGGACATATAATTAATATATTTAAATGTCTATGTATTGAACAATAATAAACATATGTCATAAATAGAACATAATATTAGCTAAAATGACAACATTTATTATTATACTTGTTATATTTTAGATTCTGAGTGAAACGTTGAATGTATTAATTTTACAATGATGTATGTTTTTTTTTTTTATTTTTTGTTAATTTTTTATTTTTAATTTTTTTTGTGTCTGTCATCGCCTTTTAGGACAATAAAAGTGCTTGGTTTTTTTTTCAACAGTATTTTTTCTGATAGGAAAGTGAATCATCTAGTTGGTAGGGGGGGGGGGGGGTCAAAAGTTAAATTTTTACTGTACTTATCAAAAGCACCGTGAAAAACAAAAGAATAATTTTCGAAAAAAATCGATTTTGGTTTTTTGTGTAAATCTTAAACAAATGACCGTAGGTACATAAAATTTTGACTGAATGTTTATATTAGCATTTTCTATACACCATAACATTTTCCCAATTTGACTCTTTTTGAGCTGTTTACGGACATTGTCAGTTTTCAACTTTTTTAGTTTTTTTTTTTTCTATAAATATCAATAAAGTTTTATCTGTTGTGCCAAAAAGTGTAAACATTTAATACAATTTTTTTTTTTTAATACCATAGATTATTATATAATATGTCTTATACTTAGACTCACCATAGAAACGAATAAAAAAATATAATATTTTAACATTAATTCAACTTACATGTTAAAATAAATAATAACAAAATATAAAATATCCAGACTGACAAACCGTCTCCGCTTAAAATCATTTTTCTTATACAATGATATTATATCATTGAATTCAAATTTAATAGCATCCCATTATACAGTGACCCACTTATCACCTACTGTACAGCAGAGCGACATCCACTTACCCACCTTATTTGGATGTCTTTTTGGCTTATTTCCAACCAGTGGCGTATTTAGGAATTTTGATAGGGGGGGGGGGGGATGAAATATATAATAATAGGTACACTCAATAAATACGAATATAATATACATTTTTAAAATCCAATAAATAATAGGTCGATTCACTCTAGTATCAAAACTAACAGCTCACTATTGAGAATAGTGAACGACAATTTCCTATGTCGTGCGTGCAGTGTAAGACAGAAACAACACACGCGGGTGTAGCGTCCTCTTATAAGGGTCTGTATTAAAATAGTTAAACTAATATTAAACCGCGGAATTCAACTGGTAAAATTTAAACTATGATTGTAAAACGGGCCCTAAGTCGGTTATAATAAACAAAGTATATAATAATTACTATTTAATTTATAGTTATTATTCAATATTAGATAGGAAAATTGATAAAATATTTACTTCTGTCATACTATTTATTAGGTAAGACTTAATACTTAATAAAAACTTGAAAAACATCGTTCAGGTGTATAGCAGTTGATACAGGCAAAGTACAAAATATTTTCAAGAGTTCGTGAATATTTGGATAAACCTCTTTATCACAAACATCTAAAGCATGTAACCCAGAGGTGAATATAATGTTTTCAGTCACTAAAAATTAAGCCATGCCATGGCTAACTACCATGGTAAATCTACAGTCTTCATGGTAATTTTTTTTTATTTACCGACTATTTATCGGGTTTATTATATATTTATGCATGAAAAATTATTCGCAGAGAATTCAAAAATATAGTATACCATACCACCATAAAGATATATGTTTTTATTTTCCGATATTTATGCCACGAACGACTAGTGGCGTATAGTACCTATATTAAAGTGGACAAATTACCACGGGTAGAACATTTAGAAAACAGATATAGGTACCTACTTAAAACTTAAAAGTAGTATCATATTGAGAAATACAGAAAATAAGTAAACTTAATTTTACAAAAAAAAAAAGGTCAAGGGGGGATTTATCCCCCATATCCCCCGTATCCCCCCCCCGTACATACGCCACTGTTTCCAACATAATATATAACTGTATTGGCTGTAGGTATCCATTGTGTTCCATCAATGCTACAGGCATACACAAATTATTGATAGAGAAATTATAAGTACTAGAATATTAGTATATGGTAAGACAAAAACAATACTAACTTCATTCTTTTAATACTTTTTACCCATTTTTCTTTTAGTTCTTTTTCATGTTGTCGATTTGGAAAGTTAAATAATTTATGATCAGTTCGTTATGTATTACTACAATTCACAACACAACGCATTTTTGGACCACTTCCCTTTGTATTTTTGTTCATTATTAAAATTAAGTTTAAATAAAACAGTAAACATAAACAAGTAGTATAAGCTTAAGGGCCAATTCGTTAATGAAAAAGGTACCTTACAAGTTTTACAAACCACAAAACTCCAAAAATTTAACTAAGGGAACAAATGTGCGTGTATTGTGTACGAAAATGTTGCTACCAACTTGTTTGCCAATTGTCCATTAGGCGGCGCTGTTTTCCGTTGTCTGCACGGTGTCTCTGAAGGTATTATAAACCGCTTTTACTTATTCGAACCATACTATGCGGTTATCCTTGTAAAAGCATTTAACATAACAACCTATGAGCACAATACGGTGGTTTCTTCAATACGACAACAAAAACAACTTTTACGACCACACCCAAGGCACCTGCGAGTTCCGTATACTGACCAGATCAAAGGAGCTGACAGCATATATAAGGGAGACAGGAGCACAGCCTGATCAGATGTACCTGGACCAGCAA
>NW_021771079.1:0-1873 GCF_005508785.2 Acyrthosiphon pisum | reverse complement strand
AACATAAACAAGTAGTATAAGCTTAAGGGCCAATTCGTTAATGAAAAAGGTACCTTACAAGTTTTACAAACCACAAAACTCCAAAAATTTAACTAAGGGAACAAATGTGCGTGTATTGTGTACGAAAATGTTGCTACCAACTTGTTTGCCAATTGTCCATTAGGCGGCGCTGTTTTCCGTTGTCTGCACGGTGTCTATACCTAATGTTACGAATAGATCACACGCCACCACGATTCCGACAACGTTCGAATAATCGCTAATTTCCAGGAACCGGTCCCCACCGGTCGACGCACACACATTACATTAAGGGGGCTGGAGCCTGATTTATTTTCGGTCGAAAACATAGCTCACGACTTCAATCACTACGCCCAATATAATGTTCCCGATATTAATTTTGAAAGCAAATTTGAATTTTTCACTAAATTATCTATGCTTTAACAATTTTATTTTTCTGATTTTTATTTTTTTTTACTTAGAAATTTACTAACAAAAAGAGTAAAAATAGAACATATTCATAATTCAAATTTAAATACATTGATATAGAATATGAAAAATGTACGACAGTTAAAGCATAGTAAATTTAGTGGAGAATTCAAATCTGTTTTCAAAATTAAAATCGGAACATCCTACTGAGCGTAGATTGAAGTCAGAGGTAGTATTTTTTTTAAAAAAATGTTTGTCATTTTACAAAGCAATAAATTGTGACATGTGCATCTACTTACAACACATACACAAGACCCAGATAAACATAAATATAAAATGCCTAGTTTTTACTCCTTAGAATTGATTACGCTCCAGCCCCCTTAAACGCTTATGACGTCATGGTAACATCCTCGGTGTCACACAAATTAACAGAATGACCCCCAGCCATAAGACATATACATGTCATAAAACCACACACATTTACTGAAAAATGAGCGGATTCGCATTCAGTGATAAAATAATCACTAATGTATAAATAATTATGATAGTTTCTATAAACAATAAATATTAAAACGAAGAATACTCTCATAATATAAGTATTTACAATACTACGTCAATAACAGCTTTGCAATTGCAGCTCCAAGAAGTTTTATTGTAACTCTAATTTATTACTCGTAACTACATATAGTGTGCATGGTTGTTATAATGTTAATACATTATAATACACAATATAGTATACTCAGTCCTGTAAAGTATTTAAGTAAAAGTATTCAAATACTTTTTTAAGTATTGAATAACTTTTTAAACACTTTCAGCATGAAGTATTTTGAATGGTATTTTAAATATTTTTTTTTTGTATTAAATACTTTTTGGTATTGAATACTTTGGTTTTTTAATTCAAACATTTAATTTTTATTCGAAATAATTGGTTGGAAAAATATTATTGTCAACTACAATAATAGAATAATAGTTTTATTTAATATTCTGTATTTCCGTGTTAGCCGAAGACCAAAAGTTTGTGAAAACCAGATTTCTAAAAAAAGTTATTGAATATTGAATAACAATATTCACTTTAAAACTATTAGATTACCTACTACCTATGTGTTTATATTACGATAATTAGAAATCCACTTTAAAAACCAAAAGTATTTGAAAAGTATTCCAAATAAGTATTTGAAATACTTAAAAAAAATGTATTTTAGACTAAAATTTTTAGTATTTACTCAAGTACTTTTTAAAGGTATTCCTTACAGGACTGAGTATACTAGCTCTAAGTGTAACCCGGGGCCCGTTGGACTCGCTGAGAGTGGGTACCGTTTTGGAGACAATTTCGTTGGAATTATAAAAGTCGCGACAGTAAAGTTGTAAATGGATAGGCTGGACACGACCTCCTGTTTTAAGGGGTAATGTTTAGGCATTTCATATTACATGTAAATTAGTGTGTTTAATC
>NW_021771078.1:0-3131 GCF_005508785.2 Acyrthosiphon pisum | reverse complement strand
ATTATAATTTACAAAACTGAAATATGCGTAAATATTAATATTATAAATTACATTAATAACTGTAAGACAAAATCATAGACTAGGGCAGTGCCGCATTTAGGGGGGGGCACTGGCTACAACTGCCCGGGGCGCCAGTATTTTGGGGGCGCCGAAATTTTGTGGTCGGAAATAAAAAAATTAATAAAAATAAAATGAAAAATGAATTTTTAAAATGTAAATTATTTTAATAACAGACAACAGTAGGTATTATATAATATTAATGTATTATGCTGTTTGAAATTAAAACAACTAATGTATTTATAGAAATATAGCTATCAGCGTTCGAGAATTATTAATATACTTAAAAATAGTTCGCAAATTTGTTGTTATCCAATAGATATAAGTTATTTATATAATACGGCGTACTTTGTTATCGCGTGCGGCATGCCCGCAACCAATTACAGAAGTACAATTATTATTAGTAAATTTAGGTACCTAAACAAATATTTTATTATATTTTTATATTCTTATTAATATTTGTACTTATTTTTAAAAAAATAAACCATAAGTTTGCACATAGTTTATATTAATATGATCCATGAAGTAAATACCTAAATATGTAAAAAAAAAAAAACATATGATGTAAATTATAAGCAGGACTCAAGTGGAATACACTCAATTGTATCTAGGGGGGGGCTGGGGGGGGGGAGTGTTCATGAAAATATTAAACAATATTTAAAAAAAAAAACACATTATTGTAAAACAATATTCTTTTCTTTGCTCAAAATCTAAAAGGTTCATAAGAATTTATCCTCCATATTTCCCATATATGGGGTTAGGCCTCATACGGGGGCGCCAAATTTTTTTTGCACCGCAGCACAAAATGTCTAAATGCGGCACTGGACTAGGGCGCATCGGCTATTCATTGTGCCTTTCGTATTTTTAGGTTCACTTCATGATAATTAAAATACTTAAAAATAGGTAAACAGTTTCACTGTTCACTGTTCGGTAAACGATAAGACACTGTTATTGTTATTTCTATATTAAAATCAAAACTTTAATTAGGTTGTGTATCAGTTTTGTCAGATTGAAATAAATATTTTATTATTGAAATGAAAAAACAATTATTTTTTTTTGGAATTATTATGAATTTTGACATACAATTCGATACAAAATATCAGCTACAAAAAATTTAAATATTTAAACTAAAAGCTTTCACTAATAGTTAGATATTAACTGATTGACATAAATCAATGTCTCAATTTTTAATAAAAGCATGCGAATCGTATTTTGCTAATGTCGTAGCATAGGTAAGATAACTATTCTTAGAAATTCTAAATAATAGTTTCCTCTAACTTGGTCGATTTTCATTAAATTTAAATATATTTTTTTTAACCATTTTAAAAAATATGATCAACAGAACGGCTATCTTATTTAAAAAAACTTAATTGCCTAAAAAATATTTTTGGTAATTTTTGAATATTTAAAAAAAAATCGAAACTTAAGCTATTCAATCAGAATTATTAATTAACAGTAAAATATTTACAGTTATTACTGTAAACAAAACCTAATTTAAATATATTGATATCCCATGGGGATACTAAGGGCGATACAGGACTTTTGGGATATTCTGTATACTTGGACATTTCAAATTAATAAATAGAAAAGTAATGAAATTAAGTGAAATTATCTGATATTGTAAGTATATGAAAATGCGATATTTTATCAATTATAATGACAACAGAAAATAGGAATAATAATAATGTAACAGAAAAACTAAAACAATTTTAAAAACGGTGACAACTAATAAATAAGTTGTTTTTTGCAGAAATTTGATAATTAACTATCTCGTCTTATACTCTTATATATATATTTATACAAATATACATTTAAAATACTTTCAAGAAAAAAAAATGTAAGAACAAATACAATTACTGGTCATGTATTTAAATACTTTTTAAAATACTTTTTTTTATTTTACTTAATAAAAGTCTGTTTGCAAAATTAATTTTGTAACTACTAATTTAAATTCAAGCATTATGACCCCAAAAAAAAAATTCTATAATAAAATAGAAAAGAATCTAGGAACTAATCAGGTTTTTATATATTTCTATATCTCCCCGATCCACCACTGAGCTGAGCTTTTAATTGTTGTTGAAAGACATAATAATAATTAAAACAAATTATAGTATATAATATAATATTAACAAAGATATTTTATTATTGGATATTTTTACCTATATTCGTTTGATTGTGAACTAAGGTTTATCAAAAAAATGCGAAACATTCAAAAGCCTAGTTACGATAATAGTAATCCATGTTTTTGTATTCTATTTATTATTATAGTAACAAATCGGCGTAGTCAATATTAATTACATTTTTCGTTTATTTTCTGAAAATGTTTCTTATACCTGAAGAATAAAAAGTTATAAAATGTTACTAGGTAGGTACATTAATAATATATAGCAGTGCTCTAGCCAAACTATTTTTTTATCTCTAGCTTTGTAGGACTAGACTATTGATCACCTGTTATTCCTTTATATGACATAAATGTTTTTAAAACATATTGGGGGGCACTTTAACCCCAGGCTACAGCACGGGTACAATTTAAACCGGTATCCGAGTCATAGAATTCCAGTCCCTGCAGGTAATTGTATAATAGCATTGATTAAATTAAAAATGATCAGTATTAATTACATATTATTTCGTTTATTTTCTGAAAAACTGTTCATATAATTTAAGAAAAAAAGTTTAAAAAATGTTAGGTACTAGGCGCATTAATATTATATAGCAGTGCCGTAGCTAAACAATTGTTTTTATCTCTAGTTCTGTAGAGCTAGAATACTGATCACCCGTTGCTCATTTATATTCATAAAACAAAAATGAGGGGGTACTTTTACCCAGTGCCCCTCGCTACGGCACAGCACTTATTAAACCGGTATCTGAGTCATAGAAAAATATTGACAATTATTATACATAATAATGTAAAAACATGAAAAAACATTTTTTATCTCTTATCAGTAAAGCATATGTTATCATTAGAATTGTGATCTGTCGTTCCACTAACTATAATTTTTTTATATAATAACAATACTATTATGTTATATTATATTATGTTCCTCGGTGTATACAGTCGTCAGCTACACACGATC
>NW_021771077.1:528-764 GCF_005508785.2 Acyrthosiphon pisum | reverse complement strand
TATGTGCCACATAAGACATAGTTTAACACAGGGCCGGATTGGTTAGTCGAGCTACCTGCAAGAAAATTAAAAAAAAATATATTTTAATACATAAAATCGAAAATAATTCAATACATTTGATATCTAAATATTCGAAGTGATTATTACTCTATTATTTGTAACACAAAGTTACATTTTCTAATGTCTCAGGTAAAATATTTTGAATACCTGTTTTCTTCAATGCTAAGACGGAGATC
>NW_021771077.1:0-428 GCF_005508785.2 Acyrthosiphon pisum | reverse complement strand
ACGTAATGAACACGATAAATAACTATAAAGTTTAACAATTTATCACTAAAAATTTAGAAAATTAGGAAAAAAAGTAGGTATTTGCAATATTATTATTACAACACGAGGATAATGTAATTTTACCTGTTTCTAAAAATCGAAACATTAATCTGTTAATAACATCGAACGATGATTTCTTACGATCGGGATACTCATTTCCATATTTCCATAGCTGTAAGCCGCTTGCCTATTACTTTCGTTGTTTCGGTAGTAACATTTCATCTTGTCGATCTACTCATGTACTGAGAACGTAGGTATGAATAGTGAGTCATTTTAAATGTTTAACAAAATAGGTACAAAACCAAAAAAATATAGCTAAAGGCGACAGTACGACTATAATACGTACGACACTAATAGCTATAAAGAAAGACCACAAGTGAATAATTTTA
>NW_021771076.1:350-563 GCF_005508785.2 Acyrthosiphon pisum | reverse complement strand
TGAGGTCTGTTGGTAGTTACATCTTATTTCTTAAATGAAGAAACAATAAGAAAAATTGTTATAATTACAGTAAAAGTGATGTAAAAAACATATCAATAGCTGGCCCACCCACCAACAGTAGGTACCTCCACAATTTTTTGTTATGTATAAGCACGGTTTATGGTTGAGGTTAGAGAAACATTGCGTTGGCTCCAAAATTTCGTACTCAAACGT
>NW_021771076.1:0-250 GCF_005508785.2 Acyrthosiphon pisum | reverse complement strand
ATGTTATAGTTGTAGAAATAAATAGATGTCATTTGGCATCCATAATCTGTAGCACAGACACAAGATCTAAACCAAATTCAAAATAACTTCATTAGATTTTTATGTTTTCAATGTCCTATTTATAGAGCCCCTACGATATAAATACGAATCTTTTTTATATTTAATTTACCAGAACAAAATAGGTATTATATGAATTCACCATCAAATACATTAATGTCCGCTGGAAATTCAATAAGATATTTTGATTTTT
>NW_021771075.1:35232-35347 GCF_005508785.2 Acyrthosiphon pisum | reverse complement strand
ATTCAAAATATACCTTTTTTAATAGGTATAATTGTTACCAATAAATCAGTTAAAAATCTATTTGAAGACTTAAAAGGATTTTGGATTATCGTACATTATGACAAGGAGCTAAATC
>NW_021771075.1:25682-35182 GCF_005508785.2 Acyrthosiphon pisum | reverse complement strand
CCACAATTTCAAATAATGGGTGTGATACATAGAGTAATATAGAGGAGCCGTTCGATTTTGTATTGAAGCGAAAGAGGTCTACTTGCAGTGTGACCAGATAGCAAGGAACAAAACTATTGTTTAATTTTATCTTTTAAATAATAACATACACCTTTTAATTATTGTATGATATAATAAATTTATTATTATGCGTTTTTGCATAATAAATTAATGTACTGTTAATAATAATAATTATTATTATAATAGGTCATTGGATAGTATTTCAGTAGTTGTGACGGAGCTGATGGCGGCAAAAACTATCGTAGAGTAGTATAAAACAGAAGACAAAAAATATTATTTTTACTTGAAATGAGCTTTATTTAGAATTATCATGAAAAATACATAATTAATTAAAAATAATAGAAAATATAAATAATATATATTATAATGAACATATATATTATAAAAATATTGTAAATGTATTGACTAAATTATGGGTAAAATAATATGCATAACCAATTACCTTTTTTTTTTGTAGCAGCTTTCCAACCAATGCTATATAATTTTCTTAATCTTAAAAAAAAAAAATATTTATATAAACATTAAATTGATTTCTTATAAAATTTAATTTGAAAACATGCAGGTAGCATAAGCATTATAAATAATAAAAATAAAAGTAGTATTCATTGTCCTTTAAAGAGTGTTAATTTATTATACCACATGCGCATTGAATGTGTTTCGTTACAGGATTTTAATGCATGTTTGACTTTCAAATTGATGTATGTGGAAGCAATTGATTTAATCAAAAGAGTTGGGTGATCAGATAATGGGGTGTTGCTTTCTTGACTATGAGTTTTCAAAGAACTAAATATTATAGAATTATTTAAAAAGTGTTTCAGAACTTGAGTTTGGATTAGTAATTTATTTATGGTTTTAGTTTGATAACTGTAAGATTTTAATAATTTTTCAGTTTGCAAACAAACTAATATAACGCTTTGACTTGGATAACTAAGTCCATTACGATTTCCACCTCTGTTTTTTAATGTGATTAAAGAATTTAAAAATTAATTTTTATCTTCAGCATACAATGATTTTATGCATGTTTCACAGTTAAGAACAGAAGTTAACTTATAAACAACAAAACCAGCAATATATATAATTATTTCGTTAGAAAAATTACTAAAGTTATATGTATTAGCGTTAACTAAATAATCATGATCATTTATAAAAGACTGAACATCAACCTGATTTTCTTCTTGAATAACCAAATTTAAAGAAATATTAGAAACATTGTTATTAATTGTTTTAACTGGATCAGAACTTGAGTAGTGCAATATATCGATATGGTCTAAAGGTATGCAGTTTCCTGTATTAAAACTTTCAATATCATTTACTTTAATGACCAATTTACGATACGCGGACATGAATTGTTTAGAAGTTGGATTATTATTATACCCACCTTGAGCTCTTATACATCCAAAAAATAGCTCTATATGGTCTTGGCTTAATTTATGCATTTTTAAATAATCTATTATAGAAGAATCTATTAAAGGGTAGTATAATTTCTTCTAGAAAAAAAAATTAATAGAATTTACTACTCTAAAATATAATACTGTATATCACCTGACAACAAGGCTTCTGAATTTCAAATGTTGATGAAGATTCCAACAGGGAAGATTCACTTGATACAGATACTGACTCTGACAGAATATTGTTTATAGTAATATTTGAGTCTGGCACAGAAACAATATCATCTAATGTAGACACTCCATCACAATAAACATTATTTGTCAATATCTAGAAACAAATAAAATAAAAATAATTTTTTATTAGGTATAAATTTCAAACATAATTATTTAATACTTTGATTTCTGGTTTAGAAGCAACGGTAGGTAATATAGTAGACAAAGTCGAAGACGTAGATATTTCTGGATATACATTTTTTGCCTATGATGAAAGTCATTCTGTTAAAATAGTTTGAAAAAACATAAAATCATATTATAACCTACACTAAAAACACGAGATATAATAATAGTTGGAACTGCATTTCGAGTTAACTGCCTTGTTTTTTTATACTGAAGAAAACATTTTGAATCAAAATGGGCAGAACAAATTAAGCTATTTTTCCTTGTGGCATTAATGTTTATATAATTTTCAATAAAAAAGTCATTCCATTTCTTTTGGACACTTTCATCATGAGATAACCTGGTACAAAAACAATCATAGAATAAATAAGTAGAAAAATAGTTTATTATGAATAGTTATTATTCTGATTACATAATATTGTAACAATATAATATATTACAAATAAACAAATGCACAATATTAAACTTTTATATTTGCCTACCTATGAAACGTAATATTATTTTCTTTTGATTTGTTATTTCGAGTTCGACCACAAACAACACAACTGGGCATTATGTTTAATAACTATAACACTGCTCACAGTTACAAAAAGTACAAAACTACAAAATTGAACATATAAAATGTATATAAACTTGTTATATGCCACTTATGTAAAGTATAAACTTTATATTTTGTAATGTTTATTGTTTACACTTTTAAGTTCCTTTATCACTTGTATTATCAATCAAGTGAAGGCGTGAATAACGCCATCTAGTTGAAATCTCGTCGTAAAGTGACACACAATGACCTAACATTTTTCTTCAGAACAGTTGTATTGCTGAGATACGATACGGCATCTCTATATTACTCTATGGTGTGATATAGGGACATTAAGGTTTATATGTAATACACCACATGAAACTATTATGATAATCATAAAAGATAATACTATGTTCCTAACCTCAAATATTATGTGATAACCGATATATTGTTTTTAATAAAAGTTAGTCCTTGTTCAGAAATGTTTGCGTTCACATGTATTAAGTAATACATAACATTGGCGACGAAGATGATTGAAACCACGTGCGCGTTGTGAATAAGTTATAGTTTAAGTGTAAAGTTAGTTACGGTGAAAAGTAACAATGTTACGGCAAATAGAGTCGTTTATGCCCGGTGACAATTTCTGTGAATACGCAGAACGTTTAGAACAGTATTTTGTTTTAAACGAGGTTAAGAATGATAAAAAAGTTGCATTTTTATTAACGTTCATGGGTCAAGATACATATTCGACATTAAAAAAATTAGTATTTCCGGATGATCCAGTGAAAAAAACATTCGAGGAGCTGATAGCAGTGTTGAAAAGTCATTTTACACCTGAGGTAAATGAAATAACTGAGCGTTATAAGTTGTGAGAATCCGGAGCTTTTTAGGGCTCCGTAAACCACCCACGACAAAAGGGGATCACTTTTGTCGTGACCTACGAGCCGCACCGCGTGATGACCCGAGGGCCAAGTCGGTGGAGCTCGTAGGCTTTAAACACGCAACGGCAAGTGAATGCCGAGGATTTATTTAAAGGGAAAAATAATACTAAAGTAATAATGAGAATGATATGAAGGTTGTGAACAAGATATATATTAAATTGGCATTATAAGTTAGAGTCAAAATTTAACATTATACAAATTAATAATATGACAGTTTTACAAGAATATAATTTTGGCGCACGGCAAATGTAAGATAATTATAATTGGGCGCATGGCAATTACAAAATAATAATAATTTGGCGCATGGCAATTACAAAATAATAATAATTTGGCGCATGGCAATGACAAAATAATAATAATTTGGCAAATATGAATTAATATAGGGTGGCACATGGCAAATATAACAATATAAAATTTGTCGCATGCTTTCCCGGCCCGCAGGAGGCACCACACCATATTACTCATGGTGTGTCCTCGCAGGGTTACCGGGAAAACGTGCTGAGCTTGTGAAGCCGAAAATAGGGGAAATGATATTTTTTTATAGGAACCCGCGTCTTGCGACGCTTCCCTGGCGCACAGGTTATACGAAACATGGGTTTCGCATAACCTGTGGCCTACGTGCTGGTAAAGGGGGGACAGGGGAAATTAAAAAACATATTACGACATTGACGTGAGATGGCTGCATGGTTGTTGTTGACTGGAGCTGTTGGGCCGCCCGCCCGGGCCCTCATGGCTGGCTTTAGCCCATCATGATGGTTGATGGCAGGTGTCGCAAGATGTTAACGGCAGATGGAATATTTTATGAAGTCGATCGTTGTGTTTGTCAACTCGGTTGCCGCGTGGTCCGTGGGTTGGTCGTCGAACAGACGAGTGTGCGGTGTCGAACAGAAAAAGTAGAGCAGTGAGTAGGCACTACCGGCCAGGTACAATGTAGTTGAAAAAATGAATCGTATGAGTGGTGACCCGGCGACAGCGGTGGCCTGTTGCCGGCGGCGGAGCTTTTTGTTGTTGGTGGGGCAGGTGAGTGTCGTCTTATTGCGGGATTGTTACAATATTTTCAGGGAGATTTCAGCGTTGTTCCGCTGGTGCGGTGCCGCCGGATGCGACGAAAGCGCTGGAGGTGACGGGCAGCGGGCAACCGCGGCACGTCAGCGACGAACACTGCATGATGAAGGGGGGAACGGGGAACATTTATTGTATAACACTGCGGTCACTTCTGCATTGGCGCGCGATAATCATAACAATGTAATAAGGTATACTCATTAGTGGTAATATGGGTACAGGTATGTTGGTGACAATAATAATATTACTGCAAAAAATGCTGTGACGTTACAAAGTTTTTCAAGGAAGACCAAAAGTCAGGTCAGCCGATGTCAGAATATATAATAGAACTAAAAGCAAGAGCACAAAAATGTAAGTTCGATACCTTTTTGAATCAAGCGTTACGTGATCGTTTGGTATTTGGTGTACGCGATAATAAGTTACGTGTTATATTGTTGAAAGAATCAAAGTTGTCTTTTGAATCCGCTTGTTCCACAGCTATTAACTGGGAATTAGCTGAAAAAGATGTAAAAGGTCAAAGTATGAATCAGTTTACAGTGCGTCCAAAAATTAGTAATTTTCATACAAATCGGTCAAAAAGTATCGATAAAAGAGATGACAAATGTACTAGATGTGGTTGATCACACTCTAGTAAGGAAGAATGTCCAGTACGGAACTGGAAGTGCAGAAATTGTGATAAAGTAGGACATATTGCAAAGTATTGTTTCTACAGTAAAATGAATCAGAACAAATCCAGAAGTAGGAGTTCAAGTAGAAGCAGATTTAGTAAAAATAAGTATCGAAGTGGTGACTCTGTATCGTCAGGAAAAAACAGTGTACATGAATTATCAGAAGAATTGGAGCAGATGCAGTGTTATGTGGAATCAAGAATGGAAGACAGAATAAATTCAGTGCAGAAAGCAGGCAGTCCATTGTTAGTCAAGGTGATAGTCCAGGATAAGGAAGTAGAAATGGAAGTGGACTCAGGTGCATGCGCATCATTGATAAGTGAAGATATGTATTTAAAAATGTTTTCTTTTATACCATTAGTTGATGTTGTAGTTAAATTTGTATCAGTTACAGGAGAAAATGTTAAGCTATTGGGAAAACTGTTGGTTAACGTGAGGCTGTGCAGTGACATAAAAAGTAAAACTGTTTGTTTAGAATTATTTGTCATAAAAAGTAAAAAACCATGTGTACCACTCTTGGGTCGAGCTTGGTTGGATAGACTATACCCAAGTTGGAGAAATGTCCTTCAGATAAATCAAATCTCAAAAAGTAGTAATATTTTGGATACTTTAGCTGTTAAATACCCAAATATTATTCCTAAGTCATCGAATCAGGTAATAAAAAATTATAAGGCTGAAATAGTGTTGAAGGATAATGTTAAACCAATTTTTCATAAAGCTTATACAGTACCATTTAAATTAAGAGAAAAGGTAAATATAGAAATTGATAGATTGGTGAATGAAGGTGTCTTAGAACCAGTTAAGTTTAGTGAATGGGCTAGTCCTATAGTAATTGTACCAAAAAAGAATGGTAATATAAGAATATGTGTGGATTGTAAGGTGACAATTAACAAATTTATACAAACACAGCATTATCCCTTACCTAATATTGAGGATTTGTTTGCAAGTATGGCAAGTTGTACAGTGTTTGTGTATTAGATTTGTCTGGAGCATATCAACAATTAGAGTTAACAACAAGTTCTAAAGAATATTTAACAATAAACACTTTAAAAGGTTTATTTAGGTTTACAAGGTTAACGTTTGGAGTAGCTAGTGCACCAGCTATTTTTCAGTCTACCATGGATCAGATACTATTAGGTTTCGAAAATGTGTTCTGTTATTTAGATGATATATTAATAGGTGAAAAAACAGTGGAAAAGTGTAAGCAAAAATTAGATTTGGTTTTAGAAAGATTAAATCAATTTAATGTTTCTATTAATGTGGATAAATGTAAATTGTTTGAAAAAGAAGTTGATTATTTAGGACATACGTTGTCAAATAAAGGTATTAGTCCACAAATAAGGAAATTGGAAGCTATTAAAGAGGCAAGGGCACCAAATAATGTGACTGAATTGCAAGCTTATTTAGGGTTGTTAAATTATTATGGTAAGTTTATTCCTAATCTCAGTAGTGAATTATATGATTTATATAAATTACTAAGGAAGGATGTTAAATTTGTTTGGAGTGATAAGTGTCAGGAAGTTTTTGAGAATAGTAAAAGTTTGTTGTTACAAAATCAAGTATTAGAGATTTATGATCAAAAAAAACCTATAGTAGTATGTGCAGATGGTTCACCATATGGAGTTGGAGCAATTTTATCTCAAGTAGTGGATGAGGTAGAAAAACCAGTGTTATTTGCATCAAGTTCGCTATCTCCGGCTGAGCAAAAATATTCGCAGTTACACAGAGAAGCGTTGGCAACAGTATTTGCATTAAAAAAAATTCATAAATATATATATGGTAACAAATTTACATTATGTTCAGATGCTCAAGCATTAAGAGAAATATTTAGTCCACAGAAAGGTACATCAGTGGTTGCAGCATCAAGATTACAGAGATGGGCTGTATTGTTATCTATGTATGAGTATGAATTTCAGTATAGACCAAGTAAGCAAATGGTTCATGTTGATGCGTTAAGTAGATTACCATTAAGTACAGGTACTGGTATTGAAGATGATATTATTAGTAGATTATGTATAGTAAATGAATTTAGTTTAAATACCACAGATGTAGTAGAGGCGTTAAAAAAAGATAAAATGTTATTTAAAGTTTATATCTATGTATTACAAGGATGGCCTAGAAAGGAAGAAAGTGAGATTGATTATTATTTTAAAGTAAAAGATAATTTAAGTACACAGGATGATTGTTTATTTTTTGGTGATAGGATTGTAGTTCCAGAGGTATTAAAAAATACAATTTTGAGAATACTGCATAAAGATCATGAAGGTATAGTAAGAATGAAAATGGCAGCAAGAAGTGTATTTTGGTGGAAAAATATGAATACAGATATAGAGAAAATTAGTAAAGAATGTGAAATATGTGATCAGACTTCTAATGTAAGTAAAGAAAGAGTTATATCAAAGTGGCCTATGGTAGTTAAGAGTACATGTTGATTTCTTTCATTTGGAAGGCTGTACGTTTTTGGTTGTGGGTGATGCTTATACCAAATATATAGTAGTAAAACTGTTAAAAAAAAACAAATTGTGAATCGTTAGTCAGGATATTACAGGAAGTGTTTGCATTTTTTGGATTACCTGAAGAGATAGTGTCAGACAATGGCCCTCCTTTTGGGTCATGGTTATTTAACAGCTATGGTAATCAAAGTAATATTAAAATAACAAAAACACCTCCATTTCATAGTCAGTCCAACGGCTTGGCCGAAAGAGCGGTTCAAACTGTTAAAAAGTATTTTAAAAAATATATATTAGATAGAGAATTAAGTAAATTGTCTATTAAAGAAAAAGTGATAAGGTTCATTACAGTATATAATACTACACCTTTAACAGTTACAGCGCAGTCTCCGGCTGATCGTATGTTTTCTTATAAATTAAGATCTATTATGTCATCAATAAATCCAAAAAGTAAAGATACAGTAAATGTAAAAAAGAAATTAAGTTTTAATCTTAAAGATAATAAGTATTATGAGAATGATAACAGTGAAGTTTGTTTTAAAAAAAATGAGAAAGTATTATATAGGAATCATTTTAAAGATTATTGTAAATGGTTACCAGCTAAAGTAGTTAAGCAGTATACCAAGTATTTGTTTGTAATTTATTTAAAAGGTAATACTAGAATAGTTCATAAAAATCAATTAAGATATCCTAGAAATATAGATAAAGATCATAGTTTTTACACATTACCTAAAGGAAATGAGTTGGATAGTGAAACAAAAAGTAAAGGAAGTGTAGTGGTGCGTCGTTCAAACAGAGAAAGGAAGGTAACAAAAAGATATGGTTATGATAATTAACTTGTTATGTTTTTTCTATAATTATTTTGTTTATTTCTTATTTAATTAATATTAAGTTTTGATTATGTACTGTTAACTATTATGTTAAAATCATTAATTCTATTGTAACTTGTAAGAAGTATATATTAATATTATGTTTGTATTTAAAAAGAGGATGATGTTATGATAATCATAAAAGATAATACTATGTTCCTAACCTCAAATATTATGTGATAACCGATATATTGTTTTTAATAAAAGTTAGTCCTTGTTCAGAAATGCTTGCGTTCACATGTATTAAGTAATACATAACATTGGCGACGAGGATGATTGAAACCACGTGCGCGTTGTGAATAAGTTGTAGTTTAAGTGTAAAGTTAGTTACAGTGAAAAGTAACAATGTTAGGGCAAATAGAGTCGTTTATGCCCGGTGACAATTTCTGTGAATACCTACGCAGAACGTTTAGAACAGTATTTTGTTTTAAACGAGGTTAAGAATGATAAAAAAGTTGCATTTTTATTAACGTTCATGGGTCAAGATACATATTCGACATTAAAAAAATTAGTATTTCCGGATGATCCAGTGAAAAAAACATTCGAGGAGCTGATAGCAGTGTTGAAAAGTCATTTTACACCTGAGGTAAATGAAATAACTGAGCGTTATAAGTTTTTCAAGGAAGACCAAAAGTCAGGTCAGCTGATGTCAGAATATATAATAGCACTAAAAGCAAGAGCACAAAAATGTAAGTTCGATACCTTTTTGAATCAAGCGTTACGTGATCGTTTGGTATTTGGTGTACGAGATAATAAGTTACGTGCTATATTGTTGAAAGAATCAAAGTTGTCTTTTGAATCCGCTTGTTCCACAGCTATTAACTGGGAATTAGCTGAAAAAGATGTAAAAGGTCAAAGTATGAATCAGTTTACAGTGCGTCCAAAAATTAGTAATTTTCATACAAATCGGTCAAAAAGTATCGATAAAAGAGATAACAAATGTACTAGATGTGGTGGATCACACTCTAGTAAAGAAGAATGTCCAGTACGGAACTGGAAGTGCAGAAATTGTGACAAAGTAGGACATATTGCAAAGTATTGTTTCTACAGTAAAAAGAATCAGAACAAATCCAGAAATAGGAGTTCAAGTAGAAGCAGATTTAGTAAAAATAAGTATCGAAGTGGTGACTCTGTATCGTCAGGAAA
>NW_021771075.1:18575-25582 GCF_005508785.2 Acyrthosiphon pisum | reverse complement strand
TTAGATAATAGATTTATTTTATGATTAAATACAAACCAGAAACCTATTTTGATGTTTTGATAAAATTATATTTATTTTTTGTAGTTCAAAGACGTTCCTGTATATATTAAAAATATCTAAAATGAATGTGTTATATTTTAATAGTTACGTGCCTAAATATAGAATAATTAATAGTTTATATTTTAACTTAATGGCCACGTCCGTGTGGTTTTGCGTTTGGAAGATTTTTATTTATGTTAGTCCCTAGATTTCTTTTTCTTTTTTGTGTTTTATTTTCTACATTAGCTGGACGCCCTACAGGAAATCGGTTGCTACCTCGAGTTAAAGTTATAGATCGTCTAGCAATTGAAGTAGGCTGTACTTTAATTGCACATCCCGATCGTTTACGTAATGGTACAGATGATGATCCAGCAGTGTGTAAAAAAGTCTCCCATGTTCCCTCACTATTAATTTTTTTCAATCGAGTTTCTAACTGTTGTAACCCTGATACAGATGAGCCATATTTATTGTTTAAATTATTCATTAAAGTTACTATACTTTCTATTGATACACTTATAGGTTCTTGTGTGATAACTTTACTAACTTCAGTCCAAGGTAATTGATCTTCTTTGGATGCGTTATCATTTTTAGTATCATGTAAGTTTTCAAAATCATTATTGCAGCTAAGTTTATTTTGTGATGTACTGGGAATAAGAGGTTCAAAAAATGTTAACGGAAGTGAGTCATCACCATCAGCTAAAATAGAAATTGAATGCTTATCTGTCGGTGTCACTGGAGGGAAATTTACTGACACCGCATCAAAATGCATATAAATTGCACATTGATGAAGACAAAATGAACCGTATTTTTCTTTCTGACATGAACAAATACCAATTTTTGTGTTTACTTCATATGATTCATCACTAGACATTTGTATTATATATTCAGTATCAGAAAGTTGACTAATATTTTCTGGTTTAATATCATTTGCTTTTTTTGACTGTGCTCGAAGAAATAATCTAGCTTTAGATGTTCTGGAATTTGCAAACTCCCTAAATCTTCGGCGGTAATAATCATTTAATACTGTACAAACAAAATCTATTAAAGCTATTACGTTGTAAGCTTTGACTCTTGAAAGTACAACGTCTTTGAAAATCCTGACGGTTATTTCTGAATAGTTATTTGTTTGATGACCTCTAACCGTTTCATCTCTCCATGCAAGACACCATTTAAATCTAAAATCCCAATATGAGTCTAAATATTTATTCCAGTTTTCAAATTCCGAATGTTTGGCTATTGCGTATGCTTCCTCTGCCTTAGTTATTGTATCAGCATACAACACTTTTTGAAAACTTTTCATAATATCTTTTCGTTTTTCTTAGGTATTTTGGTTTTGGTTTCCCATAACCAACGCCAGACTGCTTGTAGTACATGAAATACACAAAGTAAATGTTTGCTATTTGGCCAGTTATGATTAAGTGCATTTATTTCTGCTGAAGAATTGTCGGTCATAAAAATCTTTGGATATCCAATACATCCAAAACTATAATTACTAGGCAATGCTTCTTTTGCCAAATTAAATCCAACTTTGTAGGCATCATATGTTTGTCCTAAGGCAATACAATTTGACATTATACTAACACATTTGTACTAAAATTATGTAGGGACTTAGAACTTGCACTTTTTAATACAGTTATGCATTATAATCAATTATAATCAGAGGCACACATTGATATTATAAGGATAGAACGGCTGAAAAACATAAAGACTTTTTTTAAAAAAGAGTATGTATGGAGCAAGATTGGTGGGTTTTAATTTTAATTTTGCCATACCTGTTGTAAAAATTTGGGTGCCACTGAGACAACTGAGTATATTAATTTATCATATTCATACCTTTAGTAATAATAATAGCTAACGGAACAGCTCCTGCAGCACAAGGAGCAAGCATAAATGTGATCGCATGATTTTGCGGATCACATGCAGAAGTTGTATCTACAAAAATTATGTCACTAGATGTCCTAAGCATATGAGCTCTTTTCATCATAGGAGTTATAATCACTACTGCAAATGGATCTTCTTTAAAATTAACAATGATGTCTTGCTTTTCATAAAATATTTTTTTTCTAAGAGTTTCTATCAAAAAAAAAGTAGTTGAACAATCTAATTAGACTAGGTAGCAAAAACATCAGACTGTAGTGGAAAAATTTAAAAGTTAAAATTAATGTATTTTAATAGAAATTTCAAATTGAATCACTTTATTTCTTAAAAATGGTCCAACATTTTGGTATTCTAGTCAGTAGTTTCTCTACTGTCAATTATTTAATTATTAAATAAAACAAAAAATAATGAAGGCCTATCACCTATGTGATGTAAACATTCTAAGCAATTATTCCTAATATTATATTACAAAGTTATTTAATAAAAAAGTTGAAAAATCACAATTAATAAACATTTTAAAATTAGTAATAAAGTAAACAGATAAAAATAATCAAGTATATAAAATTAATATAGTTGTATATACTTAATGACAATGTAGTAACATGTAACAAACTAATTAACATTTTTACTATATCAATAGGCAATAATACAATGTTTCTTGTAAATCTCAAAAATTATAAGTTATTACAATAGGTATACATGTTATGTTTAACAGTCTAATTAACTTCTTTAATATTCTTTAAACAAATTAATGTAAGAAAAAACTATTTTTTTTTAATATAGTTAGCAGCTTTTAAAAAATATTAAATAGAACATTATTTAAGATTAAATATTATAAGGATCTATTAATTTAATAAATACTGTTGCATCATGCATAATATATTAAAAATATTAAAATTAAAACTATAACCTAGGATAAGAAAACCATCATAATATGTAACAGGTAAAATACCAAAACAAATCATACAATATACAATAAGCTATAAGTAACAACATGCATTCCATCAAATTAGTTTAAGATAACAATTATTTAATAAAATAACAATTAGTATAATTTTAAGCATTGTCAATAAGTATAATGTAACTAGGTTAAACTTAATATTGATATTACCGATAGTGCTTTGACAGGTAGTAAAATTGATGTATAAAAAATATGTGAAGACAGAAAGAGGGTCAGTGGGTGGTGATTGTGTGACTCAATTTGCCACAGGAGGTCAATGTTTAATAAAGGTGCTTAAGGGCTATGCCCCTCCCCCCAAAAAAAACCTAGGACATACAATTTTAAAATACTATATTGCAATGGTCTGCTTGCCTTTAATATAATATTCAGTCCCCCAAAGTCAAAAGTTGAAATTGCGCCTATGGGTAAGAACAATCATTTAATTCAGAACATTATATGCTTATAACAAGAATACCAAAATAAATCATAAATTAAGATTGCTATAAGTTAATAAAATATTACAAAAAAATATGAGGTAAACTAATGCTCACTTCAATTAACCCTGAACCACACCGTGGACCAAGGTTTTTAAGACGCCATTGCTCATGCCAATTTTGTACACAGCGGTATGTTGGGTTTATAGCACCATTAGCATAATTTTTCTTATTAAAATCATCATTTAATGATAAGACATGTTCATGAAATTTTGTGGATTCAATTATTCCCATACCATTGTTAAAATACTCTATAAATGTGTTTTGAAGATTTTTTTTAGCTGGTAAAAATCTTAGAGCTTCAGCAGTATCCAATGTATGGGAATGACAACTATAAATCTTTATTGAAGCCAACAAACCATCCTGACAATATTTCAGAATTATTTGAAAAATAAAAATAATGTAATTAATAAATAATAGTCAATGTAAGGTATTTATTAACATTTTAAATTTAAAAATTTAAAAATTATCAACATTCGTCTATAATATAAGTATATTAAACAAAGCTTTTTATGATTGATGTACCTATGGAAATAAATCAAAAATCATAGATTTTTATTAACCTCTAAGAAGTTACAGTGTACTTATGTATGATAAATGTTTAATATATTATGTAGGTACCTATTTATCGTTAACTCAAAATTAAATTTAGGCTAAAATGATATGTTTTCATTAAGTAATAGATGAATATCGACCAAATAACACAAACTGAAATAGGGAATTGTAAAACTTTAGCTTAAAAGCCTATTTTTTTCAATTAGTAAAAAAAAAATTAGTCTGATTAAAAAATGATAGATTACTGGAGAATAATGAAATTATATTTTATGCAGGCAGTTTAAAAAAAATCTAGCTATTAAGTATTTTTTTTGTTGAATTATTTGAACTTCTTATATTGATAGCAACATTTAAAGAAGTATTAATTTATTAACATAGGTACCTAAAAAATTATAATACTTTTATAATATGTTTTACTCATTAAATTACTTTAATAATTATTAGTATTTTTCAAAGATACAACCTCGTTTGTATGAATCACATATTATAGTATTATATTATATATTTTTACAAAAGATTAATTAATTAAAGTAGTTTAGTAATTTATTATTTAGTAATTTAAAAGTTATTAATTTATATTTAGTAATTTAAAAGTAGGTACTAAATAGTTTGGCACTCTTACCTTTACAAAACTATCAGTTTTTCTTGTCCACGGTGTGTCTAATTTTATTGTACATAATATATATGCTGGACATTGAGTGTTTTTGGAATTTCCTTTTATATTTTTTTCAGTTGGCACTTTATTAAATTCACTGTGGTGACAAACAAACTTTTTCCTAATGAATTTTAAATAGTAACAAAACCAAGGGTAATGGTAATTATATTACTTTATTACTAGTTAAATAGTAACAAAAGTATAATGTATTAATGTAACTATGGTTCTAACTATACTTACGAACACAATATTTTTGTTCCACTTGGATTAGAACTCCTAGATATCCACTGAGTTTTAGTTAATAATCCAAATTCCTCGACCCATTGTTTAATATCTTCAATTGTTTTAAGATTACTACGAATCTCTACGTAGTTCAACTTCTCTTCTTTCAATTTGTTTCAAAAAGAGCTCGGAAGGAACATGGTGTATATTATATAATATAAAATATAATAATAGTAGAATAATAATAATATATAATAATATACAATTAATACTATATTTCGTATAATATAATATAATTAATTAATATTTAATTAGTTAGATTATTGATAAGAGGATAATAGCAGGATAATTGATAAATACATAATTTAAATTTGACTAAACTTTTGTTCTACTTACCTATATGAATAGTTTTCCACTCTGCTCATACAAGTTTTAAATAATATTAGGTAACTTATAATGTAGGTATCAAACTTTACAAAAATGTCGGAAGTACTAGGTAGGTATATACCTATAGTTAACTTAGGTGGTAGCAATTGATAATTGATTATGTGTATAGTTTTTTGTTATAATTTTAAATTTATATATAAATTGCTTTAATTATTTCTAAAATTAAATCGAATATAGGACACAGAAGCAGACCTAGATTGTAAAATGACAAATTCTAACATATATTTTTATGATGAAACAAAATACCTAACTTAACCAATAATATATTATAATTAAGTTATTGATTGTTAAAATTTAAGTTTCTTAAACAATGCCTAGTTTAAAAACACCAAAATATATGTTGCATAATAAAAGTTATAATATAAGTTGTTACATATAGGCTAGAAACCTATACAGGTAATTTTATTTCATTGATCTTAGGAGTAGACATTTTAGATTTATGTGAATATGTTTTTTGTATTATTATTTACCTATGTAAAGGTAGGTAGGTATCTATTTATTTGTATTCGATTAGTTTGCTTTATTCTTCTGACAAAAAGTGTTGGTATGAAGACCATAATTTTAAATAAAGATTATACAAATCAAATATTTATTTGATATATTATTTATTGATTTTTTATTTTTATCTAGTTCCTACTTTTAATAATATAATAGATAAGTAGATTCCTCGACTCGAACCATTGATAATTGATTATAAGATTATAATAGCTGATTATTGATAAGAGGATAAGATTATAATTTAAATAATTATATTTTGATAATAGATATATATATGTATATATAATAGATAACTGATATTATGCGCGCGAATTTAAATTAAACCAATCAGGAAAGCCCGGTTGTGAAACAATGTAGGGTATGTTAAAATGCCGCCCGGCCACCGGCGACCGGGCGACGTCCGCGCCAAACTGTCAATTATCTGAAAATGACACAGCCAATGAAAAGCGGCGAACTGGATACAGTTTTGTATGGTGGTTGGCGGGGTAAGGGGTATGCGTATCATAAAGTTGCCAGCATACCATGTTATTTTATCATGCTCCGCAGTATCTGCACGGGTTGGGCGGTTGTGGTTTGCCTGCCGTACCGTCCCGTGTTCGCGGTTGGTGCGTTGGTTGTGGTGGGTGGGTTTGGGGAAATCTTTTTTTGCGCCGGTTTCGGCTGTGGTTGTGTCCGTTAAACCGCGCTGTCCGCATTCGTAGCGCAATTCCGCGGCGGTCAATTCATTAATATATTTTCCCGGCATGACTTCCGGTTGGTTTTCCGGTGTTGTTGCGAGGAGATATAAAATGTGGCTGTTGTCGTTGGAACGGGTATCGCGTTCCTTCGATCAGCTGTGTTGCCCGCTTATCGGTGTTTATTTGCGTACAGAATGTAGGTCAGTGGGTTGTTATTGTTATTGTTGCGCTTGCCGGGCGATCACAGTAACCGGTCTTCGCAGAGTGTTTTCGCGGATGCGCGTGTGTGCGTTATCCTGTGCAATACTGCGATTAGGGAAGGCGGCGGCTGTCGCTTTAAGCGGCGGCGGTCCGATTACGTGGTATTTTTGTCCCGGGTCATCGCGTGTTGACGTAGGCGAGTGGCGGTGCTGGGCGGTGGTGGTTAGACCCTCTCGCGCTCTTGCGTTCCTGCCTAATGCCTACCTACGTCGTGTGTGTTTGGAGCATCGCGCAACGGGGGGTATATGTGGGTGGTAGTGAGTGGTAAGATAGTTTTCACTTACCGGTGATTCCTGTTCGGGGAGCCAGTTGACGCGGACTTGTATTGAGCCGCGTGCTGT
>NW_021771075.1:15728-18525 GCF_005508785.2 Acyrthosiphon pisum | reverse complement strand
AGCAGATTCGTTCCAAGTCTTTTGCAACTAGTTTATTTTTTTTGCTAATTCCATAACTTTGGTTTATCATTTACCGTATTGAAACACACAGATAAAATTCTGGGTTTATTCGGAAATTTTGATTGAAGTCGAAAAGCTTTTTGAGCCGTAACATCAGTGCCAAGTTTGTTTATAATAGTTTGAATTGGGGCGACATTGATAATGACGGGTGACTTTGATAATGTTGTTTTATTTCATTAAATTGTACACTATGGCTACACTGTTCGAAAAAAAATAATTTTTATTGTATATATTGATAAAGAAATATAGTCTTATAATGATAACGATTATGATACGATTTATCATCAATTATTTGAAATGTGTGTTATCTTCAATCACAACGTTATTTTAAATGTAAAATAACAACGTTTTAAAATTAGCTGCGCAAAGTAAGTACAAATGTTATTTAATTATAATTTTGTAAGTTCATTTATATATACATATCATCATGATTCAAATCATACTATGTTATACGATTTTCGTTCATTATGTTGCGAACGATTAAGTGTTTATTGTCGTGGGGTGACATTGATAGTATTATTGGGGCGACTTTGATAATCTTATTTATGTTTATATTTCATGTATTTAAATTATTTTAGTGGTTCGTGTGTACCAAAAAGAAGTGGGCAATCGCCCATATGCTAATAGAAGAGATGAAGTTGTGGAAGAAGCTCTTCAAAAAGTTGCTGATGGGGAACTTTCAATTTTAAGAGCGAGTAAAATGTATAACATTCCTTATGGCACATTACACAATCGTTTTAATGGAAAACATGGCAAAAAACCTGGAGGACAGACAATATTTAGTGATGAGGATGAAAAAAATATGATAGCTGCTGTATCAAAATGTGGTGATTGGGGATTCCCTTTAACTTTAATGGATTTGAGGTAAACATACACAGTTTGCTTGTATTACAATTAGTCTTAAAATTAATTATAATAAAATTATCTTGTTTTAGATTAATCGCAAAAACATCACTAGACAAAAGAGGAATAATAGTTCAAAAGTTTAAGGATAACCTTCCAGGTGATGATTGGGCAAGGAGTTTGTTAAAAAGACACAATACACTGACTCAAAGAATCACTACAAACATTTCTCGATGTCGCGCCGAAGTCTCCCCTGCTACAATAAATTCATATTTTGATAATTTGTCTTCAGTATTAAAAGATATACCTGCTGATAATATTTTCAATTATGATGAGACCAACCTCCAGGATGACCCAGGTAAAAAAAAATTTTTATTCAAGCGTGGTACAAAATATCCAGTACAAGTTCAAAACCACTCTAAAAGTGCCACCACAATAATGGTATGTGGGTCAGCAAGTGGTGTTCTATTACCACCATACATAATTTACAAGTCAAAAAATTTGTGGGAGTCTTGGACAAATGAAGGACCCAAAGGATCTCCATGTTGTGAGAGTCCTTGCTGCTCAAAAGGAACCAGGTATAATTGTACACCACACGGATGGATGGATGGTATCACTTTCAAAGAATGGTTTTTCAATTTAGAGAGGCATAGTAAATGAAGACTATTACCTATGACTATAAGCATATTACGACTGGACTGTTAAACTGTACGTTCAGTCTGTTACCATTATATTTTAAACTCAAGACTGCCTAGTAAGTTCCTAGCTAAGTCAATTTAAACATATTTAAATGAATGTAGCTATTGATATTTTATTTTGTTTTATTTTTAACTTAGAAATTATTATGTTTAAACTGTTATACTTGTCAAGACTAATATTTATATATATTTAGTTTTGTTTGTTATTTTTATTTAAAAATTGTTATATTATCCTGTGTGTTCAGACAATTAACAAGGTATTGTACCTAATCTCAAGACTTCCTAGTAATTAGTTAAGCCATTATAAATATATTTAAATTAATTAATTTATATTTTTATATTTTAATATTTTGTTTTATTTTGTTTTTAATTTTGAAACTATTACTATATTTTCACTGTTTCACAAGACTGAGTTAGTCAACTTAATAAATTATTATCAATTTGAATACTATTTTATGTATTTTTTATTTATACAAATTAAATATTCCTGTCAATTTCACCCCATAACACATTTTATGTTATAACTCAAAAACTATTTGACCAAATTTAAAATGGTTTGAGATTTATAACTTTCATATCATTACCATTAGTTTAACAATAAAAAAAATAGGGGTATCAAAGTCACCCCGAATTCCGTTTGACTTTGATAGCTACTTTAAAAAAATTATAAAAAAAAAACTATTCATTATAAAAAAAAAAAAAAAAAATAGGAATATTGGTTAAAATAGTACTTGATACGACGACATTATTTTGAGATCTATAGCATGAGTATTAAAAAAACTATACGAAAAAGAACAAAAAAAATCAACAAACTTTATCAAAGTCGCCCCAATTTAAGACTTATTGTTAGTAATTTAAAAAAAAATTGTTGTAAGCTAATAAATAATAATTATAACCATTATACTTATTATGTCTGAAGTCGGAATACAATTATTTTATTTTATTTAAGGAATAATAATATTTCGCTCGATAGTGTACGACAGTCGCCGATCGACTATACACTATACAGTATACATACAGGGAAAAATATTCTCAATGAAATATTAAGGATAAATAAAAGCCATGACTTCAAAGTAGCTTATAAACTATCTGAAAAACACATTAACGTCCAAGGTACAGCTCGGATGAATGTGAAACTTGCTGCTCATGTTTTTTAAAATTGAGTTTCTAAAGCCATACTTTTCTGTGGAGAAAAA
>NW_021771075.1:1148-11700 GCF_005508785.2 Acyrthosiphon pisum | reverse complement strand
ATCAACAGTTCACACGTGTCATAATTTGTCATGAGTTCACAGTTGCAATACAAATTACAAGTGGACACAGAAATTCAAAAAGTGATTAATAGGTAGGTTAGCTATAACTATAACTATATAATAGTAACTATAAAAAAATACACTTGTTTTTATTGTTTTATGTTTTTTTTTTTAAATTAAACTGTACTTATTAATAATTATATTTAACTGTTTAAGAAGTGAATTTTTTTAATTTTTTATGTAATGAACCACATTTCATTTCGCGATTCATGTTATTAAGTTGAATGAATGTTCTAGTTCGTACCATACACATGACAACCTCTTGTGGTAAGTTCAGATGTTGAATTTTAGGCTTTATCATGCTTGATAGTGTAGTCATTATTCCAGAAGATTTACTTAATTTATCACCATGCAACATTTTAAAATCTGTTTCCATCAGTTTCATTGCTGTGAGTAAATCGTCACTAGGTGTCTTTAGCCCTCCTCGTGATACACAATCTATCCAGGATTTATTTCGATTGCTAGAAGTTAAGTGAGGGTATTTTTCAAAAAATTTATATGCAATGTATCCTGCCACATATTCCACACACTCTTTTTCTATGTCATTAAAGTGACTTTCTGCAGTCTGAAATAAAAGGTAAACATTTATATTATACAATACTGTAATTATACATTTTTACATTTACTTCTCGTTCAAATGTTTCTAGAAGATCAAGATATTCTGTAGAAACAGTGTCAACGGTTATTTCTGAGATATCAGATTCAACATCATCCACACCAGCGTCGATGAGTGTATTCTTCACTAAGTTGTCATTTTCATTCAAAATGTTCTCTTCTTGCACTCCCTCGGTGTTAGTATTTTGAGTAAAAATAACATTTGAATGCTTGCCTAAGATATACCACCTAAGACTGAAATATGAAACATATATAATTGCACTTCAAGGTACTTTTAGCTTTGCTATTATCTACTTAGTATTATGGTAATGTACCTGTAATTAATTGACACCTGTCATTCACCCTTAATTAAAATCATAGGCAAAACTAAAAAAAATTATTAGGACAGGTCAAATGAAAAATATGAAAAAAAATCCTAATTAAAAAATAATTTTTTTATTGAAATTTGAAATTTTCAGTAGTCAGTATATCATCCAGTTAGTATTAGATGGGGCCATGGCCTGACCCGTAGTTTCGCCCATGGTTAAAATTATTTTTAAATTTGTATGTGCACTATTTTCTTGCTACTTTGAGACTATGTTTATATTCTACCCTGACCTACCTATTCTTGATACTTTATAAAAAAAATGTACTTATATCTAATATACCTATACGTAACTATATACCATTATAACTATATAACATAGTATTTAAAAATAATATTAAAGACTAAAAAAAAGTAAAACAATATTACCAATATTTAAAATCTATAGGTGAAATATTATTCATAGCTGATCCGGCCATTCCTTTTAAGTAGCTAAATAAATTTTCGACCACATCTTGATTTAGCTTCCTTGTCATAATGTACGATAATCCAAAATCTTTTAAGTCTTCAAGTAGATTTTTAACTGATTTATTGGTAACAATTATACCTATTAAAAAAGGTATATTTTGAATTCATTCCGTTAAGTTAATTTATTGTAAGAAATATATTACCTTTTTGAAAAGGCAGAAGTACATTTTTACCATAAACTCTCATTTGAAGTATGAAATTGTTCATTTTAGAGAGCAATTCATTTTGATCATTTTCATTTAAGCCATAACTTGCAACATGGTTATCATACTTTTGCTGAGTGTTCATTAAATCAAACCAGTCATTTATTAGCTGTATCACTTCTGAAGCCTATAGTTAAACATAATATGTTTTCTTTTATAGTCTATACTATATTATATTATACATGTATTTAACTTTAATCATGTTAATACCTCTTTCCAATTACAATCATTAATCAGGTTTTTTTCTCCACAGAAAAGTATGGCTTTTGAAACGCTATTTGAAAAAAACATGAGCGGCAAGTTTCACATTCATTCGAGCTGTACCTTGGACATTAATGTGTTTTTCAGATAGTTTATAAGCTACTTTGAAGTCATGGCCTTTATTTATCCTTAATATTTCATTGAGAATATTTTTCCCGATCAATTTTCCATCCGACAAAACAAACCCTCTAAACCAGTACATAATAATTTTCATTTCAATTTAGAGTTATTTTATGAAGTTTAGAAAAATGTTTGTATATAAGCACTGACTTGTCAAGAAAATGGTTTCGGGCCAATTTAAGGAGATGTGGAACATCAGCAAAAACATGTACTTTTGTTCCTTCTACTGGATGCTTAAACCATGTATTTTCAGTACATATCCCCAAATCCCGCCATAAGCCCATATTACTAGGTCCCATATCACTGACCATAGCTACAACTTTAAAACCAATATTATGTACCTCACTTATAATGTGTAACAATAATTCTTTTGACATCGGAGTGTCAAAGTCAAAGTATATTGGCTGCTTCCAACTTCCTACTAGTCCTAAATCAATAAAATAAACATTTCATTATTCTTCAATACTTTGGATCAGGAAGAACATGATTTATAAATATTGTAAAAAATGATATCTACCCCTCAGAACAACTGCTTGTACACATTTAGCTGAACCATAAATCTGTTCAGATTTTTTATCATAACAGATTTTATTTGAAACATATGTTTCGTCAAATAAAATCACTGTTCATTTTTCATTCACTGACATGGTATCTCCTTAAATTTATAAAATTAATTCAATATAATTGTTTGATTATTTGAGGAGTGTATGGATATAATATACTTTTGGCTTTCAACAAAATCATAACATTTTTCAATAAACCTGGTTCAATTGAAAATGTTGAAGCCCAATTTCTCAAAGTAGACATGCCTAGTTCAGAGATAATTTTTTTATAAATTAAGTAGGTACCTACCTAATGTGTTTATTAATTATGTACCTGGCAAAGGAAAGTTTTTCTTCTCTCTTAAATATCTGTATGCCTTAGGAGATACACTTCTAATTGTGATAGCTGAAGCAATATCTTCGGGAGACCATTTATACACTTTTTTAGGTCTTAATAATAATTCAGTTTGCGTAGGAGTAAAAATTTTAGACAAAATATTTTTGAATTTATATTCAAACCTACTCTCTTCGTTATCTATCCATTTATTTTGATCATCAATTGACTGTTTTAGTTGGACGTTTTTTTCTTTCAGTCTATTTATATGGATATTAAACATAGGAATTAAAAAAATAAATCAATGTTGTAATAAAAAAAGTTAATATTTATTGTACATTATCAGATGTTAATAATATAACAATTGCTTATAGTTTGTTAATAATAAATACAGTTAAAATACAATTGAATATAATATTGTTCAATGTACATACCTATATGTCAATATATTTAAAAAAAAAAATAAATGTAACTAATGTTATATAATATTATAAACTTTGTACTACAATTTGGAAAAATTAATGGCCTTAGCTCTTTAAATTTTGGATTAATAAAACAAAAATATACATCTAAAAAATAATAATATAACACTAATAAATTAATAGAAAATACAATTGAATATAATATTGTTCAGTGTACATACCAATATGTCAATATGTAAAAAAAATGTAATCTAATGTTATAAAATATTATAAAATTTGTACTACAATTTGGAAAAAGTAATGCCCTAAGCTATTTAGGCTGAAACAAAGTGTTCAAACACGTGTTTAAGTTTTAGATTGTAAAACAAAAATATACATCTAAAAAAAAAAAATTATATAACACTAGTAAATTAATAATAAATACAATTGAATATAATATTGTTCAATGTACATACCTATATGTCAATATATATAAAAAAAAAAATAATAAATGTAACTAATGTTATATAATATTATAAACTTTGTAGGTACTACAATTTGGAAAAAGTAATGGCCTTAGCTGTTTAAGTTTTGGATTAATAAAACAAAAATAATCACTGTACTTTCAATTATTCATTCTCTACATACTCTACAAAAGTACAGACAAAGAGACAATATAAGTATTATTATTTATTTATCTACCAATATTTCAACTTAGCTGCAAGTATATTGTTTACATATTATTATTTATTATATAAGTTATAAAATAAAGAGGAATTATTTAATTTTTATAAATATAATACTTTTTAATGAGATTATCCTTAGTAATTTCTTTGGTATCATCTAGTGGAAATACCCCTAACTCATCATCAAAAAGCTTAACTTTATTCTTATATTTTTGTCGACATGCAATTTACAAAATGTTTAATTAATAAATATAAAAATTGTATATATTTCATTAATAAATACTTACCCATTATCTCCACACTTAAATTTTAAATTGTCTGCATCACTAAGAACATAATAGATTAATACAATATACATCAAATTTGTCAACGCATTAATGAGCGAGTAAAATTAATTAAGGTAAAGTTAAATTTTTGAGTAATGTTCAACTTAACGAGTTGACATTGTTAAATTGAATTTTTCTAGATAAACTTTATTTAAAAAGTCAACAATATTAGTTAACTTGAACAGCACTATTACTTTACTTGGTATAATAGTTTTTTAAAAAAACAATTACAAAATTAGTCTAGTAATATTATCGAATAAATTACCTGTGATTATCATAATTGACAATGGGAATATTTGTGTCAATGCAGGACGTTTCCTGGTCAATAGTATTAGATTCACTTACAACAAATTTTCCAGCAGGAGTGAATATATTTGTAATTGCTGGTTCCAACTTTCTTCGATAAGGAATATCATCATAATCATAACCAAGGGGACTACCATATAGAAACAAAAAATTGTATTAAAACATTTCTAATACATAGTTGACTTGTGTACTTTAATGGTACAGCATCCATTTTAAGTTTCAATTTTGGTTTACATTCAATTAGCCTTTTTACTCTTTTTTTTGGATTTTCATAATGGTGTTTGTTGAAATGTAATGAACATACCACAGCTAAAATCATTACTCAGAAAAATAATACATCAAGTTCATATAAAGTTAAATTATATGAAGTCAATACTACCAGAATCAAAATTAATCATGCCCTTAACCATTGAACTTTGCTGCCATATTTGTCTCAAAGTATCATCCTTGGGAAAACGGTGTAACATAATAGTGGAATCGATATTGATTCCCTTTTTTTTACTACCGCTAAAACAGTTTTTATATATACACACTGGCATTATAGTTTTTGTGTTATTTAAAATTGTACTAATAGCCAAGAAAATATACTAATTAAAAAATCGTAATATTGAAAACTGTACAATTGTTAATTTTTTTTATCGTAGACGGTAGGATAAAGATGAACCGTAAATATTAGACAGATAACATAAGAGTTGTGTGCAGTTGTATATTATTATAATATTATAATGTGATATTTTACATGATAAAGTAACTATTTATTTTTTGTGTTATTTTATCATGATATTTGATACAAATATATTATTATCATGGTGTATTTTGTTTTTGGCGGCAAATATCAACAACCAATGAAATGAGGCGAACTGGATACAATGACCTGCGCAAACTCCGACGGTATTCGGTTCGTTGCCATCATACCATGTTACTTTATCATGCTGCGGAGGTCCTCACTGGAACAGTGACTGCCCCGGGAACACACCGCGTTCGGGAAACGGGAAACGAGTCGGCGGACACCTGTCCACGCCGCCGCCTCCACCACACACACACACACACACACACACACACACACACACACACACACACACACACACACAACCACGCCACCACACACAACGTTCGGCATTACAGACGGGGATATAACCATCAAACGCGCATCGATAAACTCGGCGTCCTCACATATATCACCCGTCCAAACATCAACAATTTCGTTAAGTAGCAGGTCACCATCACCACACCACGCGGCACCCCAAAGGTCCGCATCAACGACCCCTACTACGAAATTAACAGGTACACATACAGTACACACACATAGCACAGAGGTAACCGAAACGGATGCTCTGGTAATGGCGGTGCAAACCGCTCCCCAGAACACCGATATCGCGGTTAAGAACCAGTTACCCAGCTATACATCACCACCAACGTCGAATAACGCTACACGAGTATGCCCCGACAAAATTCCGACCCCCGCGGTCGAACTCGAATTTAGGTCAGGCCCCGTAACAGCTCTACTCGACTCCCAAGCACAAAAATCGTATGTAAGCCCGAACACAGCACAAAAAAAAAAAATTTTTTTTTTTTTTGGCACACCCCACCACGGACAACCCACTCAGGTACGAATGGCGGATGGACACACTACCATGACAAGTGGTACCTCCACATTCGTAGCCAGAATCGGAGACCTCACGGTAACCGTCAACGCAGCCATTCTGGACAATTTATACTGCGACATGCTCCTAGGTCACGACTGTCTCGTGCAAAACGAAGTCACCTGGGACTACACAACGAGCACTATTCATTTAGGTTCGAATAGGAGAACAACAGCGTGCTGGAAAGGTCGGATACCCAACCCCACCCCAGCACTAGATGTTGACAAACTAACAATAACCCATGCTAGCGAGATAGGAGCGGGTGCCGTCCTTTTCCAACGGGGTGACAGCCCGGACGAAAGGCGGATAATCGCCCACGCAGGCAAAAAGTTTAATGATACACAAACAAGGTACGCCGCGATAGAACGCGAGTGCCCCGCGATAATCTGGACAACCAATGAGTTTAGACCATACCTGGAGGCACGCCGGTTTGACCTATACTCAGACAACTCAGCACTCACATGGCTCCACCGAGCCAAAAACACAAACTTAAAATTAACCAGGCGGGCACTACAACTGGCCAACCTGGATTACAAAACCACGCATGTGCCCGGCGTACAGAACGAAGCGCCGGACATGCTCTCCCGCAACCCGACTACCGGGCCCCCGGTAGACGAGGAACACCTCGAGGAACGACTAGTAGGAGTACCCACCACACCACTCGTCACCACTACTAGTCCACCGGCCGACAATCTGTTCGCCACGACGAACCAAGCTAACACCACTAGTCACCCCACAATCACACACGTTATGCTCGTGACATGGCAGGCCAATGACCCCAACACACGAGACATAACGCACAACATGACAACGGACGACCCAGCGCGCAATACCGGGGGTACCTCGGTGAAAGAAAAACAAGCAATTCATTTTTACCGACGGTCTTCTCCGGATAAGTTTGGGCGAACACACACCCGTAGTCATCCCAAAAAAAAATCAACACCCGGAACGTGATCTGGACTAACCACGATCACGTACTCGCAAACCACCCGGGCTGGAAAGAAACGTACAGGGCGGTCAAACACCGTTATTTTTTTTTTTTTTTTTGGAAGGAAAAGAAACAAAAAAAAAGCATCCGACTGTACGTCAAGTCGTGTCCCATATGCGCGTGTACCAAACCACTAAACACGCGCGCAGACGGCTCCGCGACCACCAGAATACCCCAACCCCCCCAAACCATAAGCCCACAATAGTATTTTTTTTTGTGAACTAAATTTCAGTCGGCACAGCAATACACCGTGAGATGGAGCAGCAACGCACCTCATCAACATCCACGCTCCAACAAGCGGCGGAACTGCTCGAACGAAGTCAACAGCTACTGAGGGCGGCCAGCCAGGAGGAGGCCACCAACACCACCACGGCGGCTCGGGTACGCAAAATGACCACGGCGCAGCTCCAGCGGGACCCGGTACTGTGGGCCGCCTACACGCGGGGTTGGGAAGACCGCACCGACGTGTTCCGTAGGGCGACAAGTGGTGAACCAACAACGGCAATGCGGCACTACAGGTCCCGTAGCCCGAGGCGGGTGACGACCAGACCGGCGGCCACAGCTCGATCAGCACCACCAATGCCGTCGACGCGGGTACCAGAGCGCCAACCACCACGACCGCTGATGGAGACACCAGTACCGGCGCCAAGGACAACGACCATGCCACCACCTAAAACGGCCGCCAACATTCCGCCCACACCACCCACGCCGAAACCAAGGGCAACCGCGACGCCAACACAACCGGCCAAACTTAACGCCCGCCAACGCCGGAACCAGCAGCGGATGCGGGACCATAAGAAGAAGATGACGTCCCAACAACACCGCCTGGAAAAACCGGCACCACCCGCTAATCCGAACCCGGAACCAACACCAGCCCCGTCACAACCAGACCCTGCGACGTCAGACCTCGCCGTGGTCACGGTGCTGGAAGTGACAATCACTTCCGGAACAGCCGTAATCACGGAACAACTAACAGCCGCCACCTCCCAAACCGGAGATATGGAAATATCCCCGGAAGAGGAGGCGGAATTGTTAGGGGGGACGACCGCAGGCACGGCTGACACCGAGGACATGGAGGTCAGCCTCATGTTCTTTAGCCCCCCCACGTCACCCCAACATGGCTAGACACCACCAGGGCCACGTCCGCTGAACCCAGCCGGAAAACGTGCCCGCGGACAAGTGTCTACTCCCACCACCCTCCACTCATGAACCTCCACAACCACCTCCACACCCTGAACAAACCACAACACCGGTAACGGCCGGAACACCAACGCCGTTGGCGGTTTGGGGGGGGAGTATGACGCGGTCCCGCGCAATAGCTGTTTGAATTCAAACAGCCTTTGCGCGGAAGCCGTACCGCGGCTTCTCAAACAAAACCGCCAATCGACGACGGACGACGCCGGCGCGCGACACGCGCGCGAGGAACCGTCGGCCGGCCGTTCGGCGAACCGGATTGTCAAGGCGCGCTCTCTCGTCTTCCCGACACCGTCCGGTACACACCCGAACCACACACACGTTCCGTGTATTTTCGCTAACCGTTCACCATACATATATTAAATAAGCTCTTTTGTTTTTAATAATAAAGACTTAGTTTACACCACAGTGCGTAGTTTGTTTGTTTCTCTTTGTTAATACTTTGTCTACTATCCCGTCTGTGGTTTCGACCCGACTATCTCCGTCGGTCACCACCATCACCTCACCACACCACGCGGCTCAATACAAGTCCGCATCAACTGGCTCCCCGAACAGGAATCACCGGTAAGTGAAAACTTTCTTACCCCATACTACCCCCACAAGCACACCCACCCGTTGCGCGTTTTGGAAAAAAGTCCCCGACCACACCAACAAGAACGTGGTTAGCAGGCGGTAACGGAAAACCCGGCGTTACGTAACATATTACATAACGATAAAGGACGTAACGACCGGCCGCGCCGCCTGATTTACGGACGCACCGACTGCACCGCGCGCGACAATCCAAAGTACAAACACCCGACGTAGGTAGGTAGGAACGCAAGAGCGCGAGAGGGTCACACCACCACCGCCCAGCACCACCACCCGCTAACGACAACACGCGATTGCCCGGGACAAAAATACCACATAATCGGACTGCCGACGCTGCTACTCAAAGCGACAGCCGCCGTCTTCCTTAATCGCAATAGTGGGCCGGATAACGCACACACGCATATCCGTGACAACACTCCGCGAAAACCGGTTATTGTGATCACCCGGCAAGCGCAACAATAACAATAACAACCCACTGACCTACATTCTGTACGCAAATAAACACCGATAAGCGGGCAACACAGCTGATCGAAGGAACGTGATACCCGTTCCAACGACAACAGCCACATTTTATATCTCCTCGCAACAACACCGGAAAACCAACCGGAAGTCATGCCGGGAAAATATATTAATGAATTGACCGCCGCGGAATTGCGCTACGAATGCGGACAGCGCGGTTTAACGGACACAACCACAGCCGAAACCGGCGCAAAAAAAAGATTTCCCCAAACCCACCCACCACAACCAACGCACCAACCGCGAACACGGGACGGTACGGCAGGCAAACCGCAACCGCCCAACCCGTGCAGATACTGCGGAGGTCCTCACTGGAACAGTGACTGCCCCGGGAACACACCGCGTTCGGGAAACGGGAAACGAGTCGGCGGACACCTGTCCACGCCGCCGCCTCCACCACACACACACACACACACACACACACACAACCACGCCACCACACACAACGTTCGGCATTACAGACGGGGATATAACCATCAAACGCGCATCGATAAACTCGGCGTCCTCACATATATCACCCGTCCAAACATCAACAATTTCGTTAAGTAGCAGGTCACCATCACCACACCACGCGGCACCCCAAAGGTCCGCATCAACGACCCCTACTACGAAATTAACAGGTACACATACAGTACACACACATAGCACAGAGGTAACCGAAACGGATGCTCTGGTAATGGCGGTGCAAACCGCTCCCCAGAACACCGATATCGCGGTTAAGAACCAGTTACCCAGCTATACATCACCACCAACGACGAATAACGCTACACGAGTATGCCCCGACAAAATTCCGACCCCCGCGGTCGAACTCGAATTTAGGTCAGGCCCCGTAACAGCTCTACTCGACTCCCAAGCACAAAAATCGTATGTAAGCCCGAACACAGCAAAAAAAAAAAAATTTTTTTTTTTTGGCACACCCCACCACGGACAACCCACT
>NW_021771075.1:0-1098 GCF_005508785.2 Acyrthosiphon pisum | reverse complement strand
TTAATGGTACAGCATCCATTTTAAGTTTCAATTTTGGTTTACATTCAATTAGCCTTTTTACTCTTTTTTTTGGATCTCATAATGGTGTTGTTGAAATGTAATGAACATACCACAGCTAAAATCATTACTCAGAAAAATAATACATCAAGTTCATATAAAGTTAAATTATATGAAGTCAATACTACCAGAATCAAAATTAATCACGCCCTTAACCATTGAACTTTGCTGCCATATTTGTCTCAAAGTATCATCCTTGGGAAAACGGTGTAACATAATAGTGGAATCGATATTGATTCCCTTTTTTTTACTACCGCTAAAACAGTTTTTATAAATACACACTGGCATTATAGTTTTTGTGTTATTCAAAATTGTACTAATAGCCAAGAAAATATACTAATTAAAAAATCGTAATATTGAAAACTGTATAATTGTTAATTTTTTTTATCGTAGCCGGTAGGATAAAGATGAACCGTAAATATTAGACAGATAACATAAGAGTTGTGTGCAGTTGTATATTATTATAATATTATAATGTGATATATTACATGATAAAGTAACTATTTATTTTTTGTGTTATTTTATCATGATATTTGATACAAATATATTATTATCATGGTGTATTTTGTTTTTGGCGGCAAATATCAACAACCAATGAAATGAGGCGAACTGGATACAATGACCTGCGCAAACTCCGACGGTATTTGGTTCGTTGCTATCATACCATGTTATTTTATCATGGTTTTAACATTTGATGTGATTTATTTATCAATATCTGAAAACGTCCGTCGAATGTCTTGTACTAGTTTAATTTGTCTATTTAGTTGATACGGGACGCGTGATGTAAGTAGATATCAGTAATTTGTGACATTGTAAATGTGCTACAGTGAATATATTATTAACTTTAATCTGTAATATTTATTGTTTAAACATTTATATACTTACAAAGTTACAAACATGTTTAAAACAAATAATCAACCACACAATTTGTATGTTTTGACTAATCGTTTAAAAGTTAATTTACTAGAAGCAATAAAAATGTTTAAAAATCCGAACAAAGTATCGGGCGCTGTTGAATTTTCAAAACTTGAGCAACAGCCA
>NW_021771074.1:16716-17644 GCF_005508785.2 Acyrthosiphon pisum | reverse complement strand
ACAATAAGATAAACTACTTTATTTTATTTTAGATAAATCTGATTTCTTTTATTGGTGACTCAAGTGCAAAAAATTGTATTAAACTTATTTTGTCAAAAATATTTACGAACGAACTTGCTTCTAAATGTTCATGGACAAGGCAGAAACAAAACTTTCGCTCGGAAAATTTAATTATAATACAAACTATGAAAAGTAATAAGTCGTTATGCATTAATATTTTTTTAAATTCTATGTATGTATTAACATTTTATTTAGTTGTAAGGCTGTTCTATAGGTAAGAGTTAGTGACTATTACGGACGTTTAATTTTAATTTTAAATAACCAATTATTCTCACTTTTTAAGGTGAATTCAAAATAAATTAATTTAAGTATGAATTTATATTATATAGATATTTTTAATGTGAAAGGGCACAATTCACGTGTGGGCTGTAATATATGCACTGTGGAAGGAGTATTTAAAGATAGAAGGATGACATTTTTGGGTGTAAATAGCCCATTGAGAACTGATACTACCTTTAGAAGTAGATCTGATAAAGAATATCACAGAGGGTAGAATCCATTAGAACTCTTACCCATTTATAGGATTAAAGATATACCATCAGATTATTTTGCATATAGTTCTTTTAGGGGTAATGAAGACTATTGAAATTTTGGGTTAGGGGAAAAAAATCTATGAGATTACCTATAGATAAGCTTAATGATTGTGATTCTGAGTTTAACAGTTTGAGAGATTACTTTCCATCAGTTTTTAGATTACCAAGAAGACTAAACAATGTAGAAAACTATAAAGGTACTGAATTAAGAAATATGTTGTTGTATACAGGCCAAATAATATTTAAAGGAAGGCTAAACAAATCATTTTATTTACATTTTCTTAAACTACAATACACGTACGTTGCGCCAGCCCCCCCCCCCCCCCCCAACGGAA
>NW_021771074.1:5899-16354 GCF_005508785.2 Acyrthosiphon pisum | reverse complement strand
TGGGTGCATAGATAACTTTTGTGCTTTCAAATTTTCAAATTACTTGGGAATTGTAAAAAAAATGTGTGTGTGTGTTACCAGTACGCGCGCGGGAAGTGAAACTTCTTTTGAACGGTACACGTGAGTGAGTGAAAAAGAAAGAAAGGCATGAATAGAATGGGGTAATGAGGATATTAAAGGAAGAAAAGAAACAATGTAAATTATATTTTTTATATTTTTTTTTTGATTTTTTTATTCTAATGATTGATTATAATTTTGCTCAATCGGTATAGTAGTTATGATTGGCATATGATAACTAAAATACGAAACGTACATTTGCGACTGAACATTATCGATATACCGCGTAAAAATTCCATCGATTGTTATGCCTGATTTGGTAGTCGATATTGTTGGATCATTATGCAATTGCAAACTGAATTTGTCTCGCAATAAAGTTACAAGGTGCAAATTTTTAACTTTCGGGGCCCCAGAAGACAGGGAAAAACGTCTCGTACAGTCTCGACACAAGACGCCGAATTTCATCACCGACCTATACTCTGTCCAGCGAGAGAACTCGCCGATTCTGCGCATCCCCCGCGTCACCTTGGTATCGAAACTGGTTCCCCTCAGGCAGGATGTTGGGTGGGGGAACAAGTTTGGTCGGTGAGCGGCGACTGGACAGACCATACATACTATAAGAAAACTCGAGTTTCAGAAACATTGGACGACACCTCGAGTTTTTTCGAAATAAATTTGAGGGGGGGAGGGGTCAAAAGTACCCCGACTATGAGGGGGCTACATAGAGAGTCTAAAGACAACATTTTTGGTGGTCAAACGGGGTAACCAAGTTGAAACCGGACCAAGATATACTTAAATCAAAAAAAAGGGGGGGGGTAACTTTCGGTATTATACACGTGGTCGCCCACAACCCATAAGCGTTTACAAAATACAGCTACGACAATCCGCGGCTGCGCACACTAACATGTACGCGTTCGCATTCGTACGATGCGTGTTCGTACAGTCACGCGTTTGCTTTTTTTTCCTCACTACTCATACTAGTGATGGGAACAATCGAGAGATTCACTCGAAAAAACCTCTCGGTCAATTAAGTATTTTATTAATTTAGTATTATTACACTCAATACACTCAGTTACTCTGTACTCGAAAAAATCACTCGGTTCGTACTAATACTAAATAGTTGGTAGGTAATAGGTAGTGTGGGATTTCGCTCGCTCAGTTATCTCATTAATAAAACAAACCAAACTTACCAAACATTGATACTACTTATTTATTTTTATTTTAGATTCTGAGTGGAACGATGAATGTATTGATTTTACAATGATGTGTGTTTTTTTTTTTATTTTTTTTTTTATTAATTTTTTATTTTTTTTTGTGTCTGTCATCACCTTTTAGGACAGTAAAACTGCTTCGATTTTCTTCAACAGTAACTTTTATGATTGGAAAGTGAATCTAGTTGGTACTTTGGGGGGTCAAAAGTAAAAATTTCCCAGTAGTTTTCAAAAGCGACGTGAAAAACAAAAGAAAAATTAAGGAAAAACGGGAATTTTTACGCAAAATCGATTTTTAACAAAATCGATTTTGGTTTTTGGTGTAACTCTAAAACAAATGACCGTAGATATATGAAATTTTCACAGGTTGTTTATATTTGCATTTTCTATACACGGTAAAATTTTGAAAATAATTTGACTCTTTTTGAACTGTTTACGGACATTGTCAGTTTTCAATTTTTTTAGTTTTTTTTTCTATAAATATCAATAAAATTTTATTTGTTGGTTAGAAAAACTTGAAAATTTAATACAAGGCTCCTAGTATATTGTGTCAAAGGCAGATGAAAAAAATTAAAAATCCTTAGTCACAGTTTTTTTTTATAAGCATTTAAAGTTCAAATATTGACAAAATACGTAAAAACGACGAAAATTTGGAAATTATTTTAAGTTAGAAATTCATAAAAAATTTTGTTTTTAAATCTAAGATTTGAAAATGTAATACAAGATTCCTCATAAGTTTGTCTACCTTTATCAAAAAAAAAATTTCTAGAAGAAAGTCAAATTAAATTTTTATGAGCGTTTGAAATTCATATTTTTACAACATTTGATATTCACTCGATTTCTCATGTAACGATTTTCTGTTTTTGTTGTAATTAAAAAACGAATGGCTGTAGACACTTGAAAATTTCACTGAATGTTGATATTAGCATTTTCTAAACACGATAAAATTTTGAAAATAATTTGACTCTTTTTGAACTGTTTACGGACATTGTCAGTTTTCAATTTTTTTAGTTTTTTTTTCTATAAATATCAATAAAATTTTATTTGTTGGTTAGAAAAACTTGAAAATTTAATACAAGGCTCCTAGTATATTGTGTCAAAGGCAGATGAAAAAAATTAAAAATCCTTAGTCACAGTTTTTTTTTATAAGCATTTAAAGTTCAAATATTGACAAAATTTATCAAAAATCTCGAAATTTATTAATCACTGTAATTAAAAATTATAAAATGTTCAGTTTTTATAACTAAGGATTGAAAATTTAAAACAAAGATTCTCATAAATAGTTCATACTGTAACCAAAAAATCTATAATATACATAAACACAGTTATTTTTTACAGACATTTTAAATTCAAATTTGGACGAAATTACTTATTAAAATCAGTAATAACGATTTTGGTTATTGTGTTGTAATTTAAAAATATTATTCGTCGGTATAATATGAAACTGAAGAATCAAAAAAATCAAAATATGGCCTATCTATACAATCTACAGTTTAATATTACGATTTACGATTACCCCAGAATATTCTGTGTTATCACTTTCTATCGTCGAGTGATAAGCTTTTGTCCGAAAAATTAAAAGAGTGGTTATTGTTTTTTTTATTTTATTTTGTGATTATACGGCAGTTAACCTGTGACCAGCTGCTACTAATTGTGGTGGACTGTCTTGTTGCATAGGAAAAAAATCTCTATTTATTATTTATGCCAATATGATGTATAGGCGAATGGCGATTGAAAGTGATAAGATGTGACGCTGTGTATCATTTATATATTTTGTTATTTTCACAGATATAAAATACTAGATAGCTAACTTGTCTACATTAGGATAATCGATGTTGAAGTCAGCCACCATATGCGTGTGGGTCAATGTTTACATAATTATCATATCAATACTGTATGATAACATGATATTATTCGCACAGAATAAAATTTTTTTATAAAATATTAAAAAAATATAAAAATAATATATATTTTTATTGCAATGGTTTTTACTGACAACACATAATATTATCCTTATTCAATATTCCATCGTCAGATATAAAAGTATTTTGACCATCAGATTGTTATCATGTCTTATTGATAAGATAATTATGTAAACATTGACCTACACGCATATGGCGGATAACTTCAATGTTCGATGTCTTGTTAGCTATCTAGTATTTTATATCTGTGGTTATTTTACTCATAGACACGTCGGGCTTAGGCATAGATAATAAAGATATGGATAGGCCATAATGGTCTTATCAGCGGTCTTCGAGGGGAACAATTGAGGCCAAATAAAGTATATCTATATCGAGTATATCCATAGATAATAAATGTAAGCAAATCGCCTCAAGCACGGTTTAAGATAGTACTATCTATAGCCGTGCTCATAAATAATAAAGATATTTATTTTACTACTAGTTCCCCGTTACAGATCCACCCCCCGCTGGCCTAATAATTGATATGCTTTAAATCGCCTGACAAAACACTAAACAGAAGCGACACTCGATCAGCTGCTGATTGGGTTCTGGTCAGGGATTTCCTAAAGATATACGGATTTACGTACTTATGTACTACTATTATGAGCCAGTGGTTCCTGGTTTACCTGTGATCTGAAGTATGACCCGTTGAAAACATGGAAACGAGTCCGCGCCGCCACCTGAGATTATACCACGTACCTCCGTGGCTCCGTGGTTTTACACTTTTACCACGGAATATAACAATAATATATAGTTAATAGTTTTATACATTTGTTTACCCGGAAACGTTTTACAACAGCTGTAAACTTATATTATAGGTTATTATCTATTATAATATGTACCAATTTTTTCCTCATTTAGTCATTCTTCGCAAGATGTTGTTTAATTACACGTCGTGGCAGGTTTTTAATTTTGTTAATATGGTTCGCTATAATAACCAAGCGATTTGTTTAAATTATCAACGCCATTATTTCATTCAAAACAGCAATGAACCAAGGTTGTTCTCGTTTCTTAAAGGTATGTAAAGTGTAATACATATATTTATTTGATTTTATTTTTTGTTTTATTTGGAAACTTTTCTGATTTAGAAGAATTACATTTAGGCGTAGTCTTGTCATTGAATAAAACAAACTTGGATACCAGTGAATTGAAAATGCAAATATATGTGATTTGGGGATCTGCTTTGTCTAGATATTTCAATGTAACTATAAGAGGAACAAGTCTATGTAACACAAGACTAGCTACGTATAATAGGTAAGTACTACATTTTTTTTCTGACAAACCTAATTTTATCACCATAGAAGCGCAAATTATCAATATAAAAACATCTATGATGATCTAGTACCATGTTACTTTTTTCTCATAATGAAGTATCTGAAATAAATAATTTGTAGGATACTAAAACTGAAATGAATAACTCTTATTATTTGAATAGGTTTTTAATTTATTTTTATTTTTATAATACTATTAAATTACCTACTCTCATAGGAAGGATTTCCACGTCCACTACCTCCATCTGTTGTGTTCTTTCCTATAACATAATTTAATATTGTTAATTAGTTAAATAGTTATATTAAATAATAAATATATAAATATTTAGTAGTTTTGTATGTACCTATAGGTAGATTATTTATGATAGAGGCCTAATAAATTGTATTTAATTAGTTAATATTATGTTGATGATAGAACTTAAAACAAATAATTATATTAATAATCATGAATTTCTTTCCCAATAAAAATAGTTTATTAAAATTGATTACAATTGTCAACATTAACTTGGTTCTACTTTCACCTGTTAAAATTAAAAATATTTTTAATACCATGTTTACTTTATTTATGATAAGTGACCAAATAAATTAATTTCAAAATTGGTATGCCTAAAATAATGGTAATTTAACATTAAGGAGGTGTCAAGTATTATCAGAACTTGTTGCAACCAACTTTATTTTACCCTAGGTGTGTGAAATTGTACAAATTCAAATAATACATATAGACAAAATATTGAAGTGCTAAAAACTTACTTCCTCTGTTTTTTTGGGTGGATTCTGTTGTACCACTGGGTCTTTGATCAGTTTCTAAAATTTAAAAGTTTTAATTACAAAATTACTTATACTATAGAAATAACATTACCATGTATGTATCATGAATGGTACTATACACAGTGGCGCCGAACACATATGGGGGTGGGTGGGTCATGAGTGACTGCTTTTATATATAAAAGGTAGGTAGGTGGGTGGATGCCCTTAAACAAGGTTTGCCCCAGTGGTTTAAAAAAGGTTCGGTGCCACTGATTGCAATACTACTTTTTTTTGCTGTAAGTGTATCTAATTGTTATTCAAATAATACATATAGATATAATATTGAAGTACTAAAAACTTACTTCCTCTATTTTTTCTGGGGGCTCTTCAGGAGCTTTGATCAGTTTCTAAAATTTAAAAGTTTTAATTACTTATACTACAGAAATAACATTACTATATACTATGTATCATGAATTGAAATACTAAAAACTTACTTCTGCTTTTTCATTAAGTTTTTTCCCGCAGATCACCCCTACGGGATTTTACTAGTTTCTAAAATATAAAAGTTTTAATTATTTATGCTATAGAAATAACATTATCATGTATGTATCATGAATGGTACTATACATTGCAATACTACTTTTGTTGTCTTAAGTATGCAACTGTTATTTAAATAACACATATAGATATATTGAAGTACAAAAAACTTACTTCCTCTCTTATTTTTTTTATTTTCTCCCGCAGATCTCCCATCCTACGGGATTTGACAACTTTCTAAAATTTAAAAGTTTTTATACTTAATACTTATAATATTAAATAAGAACCATACATAAATAATATTAGGTTAGGTTTTAGAGTACTCTCTAGGATTTGGCTTGGTTTATATATATGTAATAATGAACTAGCATATTTGAATTGGCTAATCATGTAATTTCTTTAATTTATTGAAATCATGGATGAAGTTGAGTACGAATGATATGTATTAATTTTAAATAGCAACGGCAGTAATTAATCTAGACGATATAATTTATAATATTATTATGTATAGGTACTGTAGTTTACAATTCAATAATTACTTTTTGTGGTACTGGAGGGCTGTACCAACATTCACCACCGTGAATGAAACTGCATATTTGACATCCTATTATAATACCACAAACAAAATTTGTATTATTCTTTGAATTTAATAAAAATTGCATAAAAAAAATAATATTTTGTTAATTGTACTAACTTGTTTTAGTGCAACGCCCAAAATGTTTTTTATTGCATATTTTACATTCTAAAAAAAATATTTAAATCATTTAGGTATTTTAAATCAATAATCTCATTTATAACATAAAATACTATTTATGCATACTGGGTTTATCATAGCGGGTTGATTTTGGTGGTGGTTGGGCCACTGGAGGTTGCGGTTGGGCCACTGGAGGTGGTGGTTGGGCCACTGGAGGTGGTGGTTGGGCCACTGGAGGTGGTGCTTGGGCCACTGGAGTGGTGGAATGGCATCCTTGCCATAGTATAGTTATGAACTATAGTAGACATCTGTATAGAATATAATTAATGGATGTAATGTAATAAATCACAGCAAATTTTATGAATCTCTAACAACAAAAAAATTTGAAAATGTTCGCGATTTTTTAAAATTTTACTTTCATCACCAAAACAATATTGGAATTGTTTTCTATGTTTTTGAATTGGGATATGATTAACTTTTGAGGAATCTTGTACTACATTTTCATGGTTTTTTATCAACAATATTTAATGAAAAAAAAAAATTAAACTGATTAAATTATTTTTAAACAATATTTAGACTAATCAATGTGTCATAACCTCAAAAATATTATTCTCTATATTTATTGTAGTTCGTAATTACTAAAAACATAAAAAAAACTGATTTTGCGTGTATACCTTTACTATTGACATTTCCATTTAATATGTTGTTGAATGATAATTTGGAATTAAAATTAGAAAAATAAATTGAGGTTTTAAATTATTTTACAATTTAGAAATATTATTATTATAATGTTTGTAGTAGGTTTCAAGCAAATTAAGTCTTAGAAATTATTAAAAACACATTATTGTATTTCCTAATTTTCTTTAGAAATTTAAATTAAAATCATTTAATAATTAACTAATTTAATAAAATGCTTTATTATGAATTTGTTTTCCTGTTAATATTAAATTTATTATTTTAATACTGAACTTTATCATAAAACGTCACTTTGATCTAAATTCATCCACAAAATAACTCGTTCCTATGCAACACTTATAATAAGTTGAGTACGTTTTGTAAAATACTTGTGTATAAAGAAATTATATTATTTTAGATTCTGAGCGAAGCGATGAATGTTTTACTTTTTAGTTTTATCTACGTGATTATTTTAATACTGTAATATTTCACAAAATATTACTATGATGTAACCACGTTTATAAAATAACTTTCGTATGGAATACCAATAACAAGTTTAGCAAAAATCGTAAAATATATGAGTTTAAAGAAATTCTAATTGTATTAATTAATATATGTGTGCAGGGGCGGACTGAGACCTATAATTCGGCCCACTATTATTGAGAAAAAATAGGTCCTGTACTATTACAACCTAAACTTTTAGACTTTGGTACTTTATTTTTGAATTTTGGTTACTCACCAATCACCGTAATAAACAGGACATATTGTGATAAATGTTTTTAAAATTAAAATTTATTTGAGGCAATATTATTTGTATGTTATTTATATTGTACTCTAAATCATAAATCATAGATAATATCTAGAGTATAATAAACGTGATAAAAACAATCCAAAAATGATCTGTACGTAATTGAAATTACCAATTAAATTTAATCTAAAATATAAAAATAATGTACATCATGTATAAATGTGCACTAAAAATTAACAAAAAATTCTTAAAAATTGTAATAATTATTGCTCAAAAAACACTAAAACTGATAAAAATGCATAGTAAAAGTTTAATAGTTTTCAATTATTTGATGTACGAGTATGAAGGGATTTTGTACTTGAAAAGCATTGTTGGGGAATTCCCAAAAAATAATGCATTTTGCATTAAAATATGGACTTTGTATAGTTAAAACTTATAATTATTTAAAACTGAGTTGATCGGAGTGGATTATGTTGGTCTACTCCAAAGGTGTTCTAAATAGAAGAGGTCCTAAAAAAATCGTCCACAATAATAATATTATACCATGTGGATTATTTTGTACCGGCCCGGGGTACATAATATGACACCGGCCCACTGTGCAATTGCACAGTAGCACAGTGGCCCAGTCCGCCCCTGAATGTGTGTTAATACGTATCCACTTAAAATTTAAAATTATATATTATACTGAAATAAAGATATGTGAATATTTGACTTACCTTGATAGTTTCGTACCTTCTCGGTTGAAGTTAGAATTTAAAATCAACGAAAAATGACTGCTCCTAACGTGTGTACTAAAATGTATAATCTATAATCTATATCGCAAGTACCCTCTTTATTTTTTTTTCTTACTTTGACATTGTCATAATGTATTATCTTCACGCGATATAAAATGTTAGCAGTTTTATACCTACTCTGTCTGACGTGTGTCTAAATCTTATAGATATATAGACTTGATTAATAACTTGTTTGGACTTTTGGAATTGCAATCTTTCTCTCGAATTATTGCCGACACTCGCGACGAAATATTAAGAAATATAAAAATACTGTTAGATACCTGCATATCTATAGATTAGTTATCTGCACTAACTCGCGAAGTTCATATTTTTTTCAATTTAGGATGACATTGTGTCTAGCTGCCGACGTGAAAGGTTGACATCCATTTTTGTATACCTATCGCCAATCGGTTATCAAAAACATCGTGTTTCTGCTGTGTTAAACTTAATTTTTATACAACAAATTCAACGTGTCTCTAAGTCCCTGGTAAGTGATAGCTTAAATTTATAACCTTTATAGTATCTAGGTATTTAACGCTTGTGACGATATTACACAAAAATCAAATTAATCTATGATCAAAGCTTAAAATATATACCTATTCAATACAATATTTAACTATTTTTACTTACTTTTATATTTATATTATAATTTTCAAACATTAACAATAATATTTTGTTTTATAGGTATTATGTATCTATAATTATGTATATTATAATGTAGGTATTATACCTATTTTTCTAAAAGAAGTGTTAAGGAGATCGCATGTCACGTATTTTTCGTACGTTTTAGACCAATAAGCGGTGGTAAATTACACATACTTCCGAATGTCCGATTTTAATTTTTAATATATGTATGAATTCTTTGGCAAATTAACTATGCTTTCTAAGAAGTCAATTTTCAATTTTAAAATACCATAAAATTTGGATATTTTTTTTAAAATCTCATGAAATAATTGCGTTACATTTGTATTTATTTTGGGCTTTTTGGGTTTTATATCAAAAAAGTGGTTCATACAAAGCATAGTCAAGGAGCTTATGAATTCAACTATTTTTTCGAAATTAAAATTAAACTTCAGGAAGTATGTTTAATTTACTACCGCTTTTGGTAGTTTTTATAGGTGGACCATGGGCGTAGTTTGGCATAATTATATGTGGGGGCTATATAGGACTAGACAAATATACCATTCAAAAAACTCCTTCGTTTAACTGGAATTAAAAAGAAAAAAGAACATTTTCTAAAAAAAAAAAAACAATTTATATTTGCCTTCTTCTTAACCTGGCATTTTATTTTGCAATATAAAAAAAAAGATAAAACAATTAAAATTTAATTATTAAATCAAACATAAGCTAGGCGTCTGTGTTTTTCTGAAAATATGTTAAGTACATTTTCTGATTCTATTGCATGTGATAAATCTCTTTCGATATGAAGTATAGACAAGTTTGTAAATCTATCATTTGTCATGGTATTTCTAGTCCAATTCTTTATTCGCCTCATAACAGAAAATGAACGTTCACATGAGGCAGATGATATAGGTATAGTAAGTACAGTTTGCAAAAGTTTACAAAAATTTGGAAAAATATTGTCGTCTACAACAGGTATGATGTCATCTATTTCATAATTTTCTTTATTGATCATATTTTTTAGGACTATCATTTCAGCCTTCAATCTTTCTGGACTTATGTTTAATATTTTCTAGAAAAAAAAATTTAAAAAAATAAAAAATAAATCTTAATATATAGTTTTAAACTTCATAGGTTAGGTACTCATACTTATTAACAAA
>NW_021771074.1:4919-5849 GCF_005508785.2 Acyrthosiphon pisum | reverse complement strand
TCAAAAACATCGTGTTCTGCTGTGTTAAACTTAATTTTTATACAACAAATTCAACGTGTCTCTAAGTCCTGGTAAGTGATAGCTTAAATTTATAACCTTTATAGTATCTAGGTATTTAACGCTTGTGACGATATTACACAAAAATCAAATTAATCTATGATCAAAGCTTAAAATATATACCTATTGAATACAATATTTAACTATTTTTACTTACTTTTATATTTATATTATAATTTTCAAACACTAACAATAATATTTTGTTTTATAGGTATTATGTATCTATAATTATGTATATTATAATGTAGGTATTATACCTATTTTTCTAAAAGAAGTGTTAAGGAGATCGCATGTCACGTATTTTTCGTACGTTTTAGACCAATAAGCGGTGGTAAATTACACATACTTCCGAATGTCCGATTTTAATTTTTAATATATGTATGAATTCTTTGGCAAATTAACTATGCTTTCTAAGAAGTCAATTTTCAATTTTAAAATACCATAAAATTTGGATATTTTTTTTAAAAATCTCATGAAATAATTGCGTTACATTTGTATTTATTTTGGGCTTTTTGGGTTTTATATCAAAAAAGTGGTTCATACAAAGCATAGTCAAGGAGCTTATGAATTCAACTTCTTCTTCTTCTTGGGTTAATCGGCCGCTAGGACCATCCCGTCTCACAACCAATTCTCCAGCCAACTCTATCCATTGCCAGATTCTTCCAATTTGCTCCGCCTCCTAAGTCTTCTACATCCTTCTTAACTACATCTTCCCACCTCAATTTTGGCCTTCCCAAGGGCCTTTTTCCTACTGGATTCTGTTCCAGCACCATCTTTAGTAGAGAGTTCCGGCTTCGCATAGCATGTCCCGCCCATCGCAACCTTCTTTTCTTGATCGTATCTGCTATGTTATTTTCATTAAACATTCTTGTA
>NW_021771074.1:0-4869 GCF_005508785.2 Acyrthosiphon pisum | reverse complement strand
AAAATTAAAACGCTGTTGTCATTCAAAAAAGTAAAAAAAAAATTATAAGCATAAAAAATATTTTAAAATATAATTTTTCAATAAAACCGTTGTCTTATAAGCGACTGGAAACTATGTAAAAAAATATTTTCTATATAGATTATAGTAAATAAATTATGTATTTTATAGACATAAATAATAACAAAAAAAAAGTCTACGACAATTAATATATGGACCGCTGGTAATTTGAGTTTGAGACCACTGCAATTGGTAATACGGGGCGGGGGAGTATGCAGGACTAGACGGCATTATAATTCTAGACGGTTTTTTTTTTGTTTTATTTAATTATTATTTTTTTTTAATGTTGAGGTTCCTGGGCCAATTTCGTTTAAGATGGCGTGGTGGGAGGTATATTATGTATTTTATATTGTACAATATCGTATAAGCAAAATATTATTGTACACCTCCCCAAATTCAAGAAAATGCCATTTCCCCAAGACTGAGCAGCAAAATAAAGCACAAAATAAAAAAAATCAATAATGACGATTTGTTAATTTACCGGTAAAAATCCAATATCGTAAAAAAAAAAATATGTTTATAATATGTTTTTCTAAAAAACTTCAAAGGCTCATAAAAATTAATATTGCTTTTTTGTGACTTTTATTTTTTGCTTAGTAGTAAAATGTGTGGGAATCTTCTATTAAAATGTCTAATGTTAGCTATACGGAAAGAAAAACTTTTATGAATTTCTAACTGAAAAATAATTTAAACATTTTCGAGATTTTGATGAATTTTGTCAAAATTTGAACTTTAAATCAGGGTTGGCAAAAACCCGGGCTTTCAAATAAACCCCAAAAAAACCAGAACCCGGTGGGTATTATTGAAAAAGTAATAATGGGTGGTTTTATCTGGCGGGTTTTATTGTAAAAGACATTTAAATGGACAGTTTTGTTGGATTTTTTCTGAAAAAACCCATCCGAAATAATCAGAATTTTTTTCCATGTATTAGCTGCTTTGTTTTTTGATTTTTCCCTTTTTTATTATTTTATTACCAAGTATGGTAATTGTTAATTATTTTTTATATTATTCATTAAGTATTTACATGAAAGTTACGTATTTAATACCTTATTAAAAATTCTTATTGACATTTCTATTGACTGTTGGTGTGTAATTTTTTTCATTTTATACTTTTAATTGTACCCAGGCACCTAATTAAAAAATAGTTATTACATTTTTTAAAAATCAGTTTAATACTTACTTAAATTGGAAAAATAAATAATACCTATAAGTAAGGTAATTTTTTCCAAAAATTAACACAAGTTTAAAAAAAAATAATAATGAACTTCTATTTTATCTAGAAAAGCAGCCCGGGTTTTTATGGGTTTTTTTCAAAATAATGAGTGGGCTTAACAGAAAATCAGCCCGGGTTTTTTATGGGTTTTTTAAAATATCAAGTGAGTTTAACCCAGAAAAGAAGTCCGGGTTTATTTCGGGCTGAGCTTTTTCGTGCCAATCTCGCTTTAAATGCATAAAAAAAAAAAATCGTGTCTTTAATTTTTAAACTTCCTATAAAAAAACACGACATAACGACGGGCGGTCGACGACTCCGCGCGCGCGTGTGTGTGTGTGTGTGTGTGTGTGTGTGTTAGGAGAATGAAATAGCGGGAGAAGTTACCGTCTCGAACGCTACGACGCGTTACGCGGCAGTTCGTTTATTATAGCGGAAAAATGTTTATCAAATTACCGCTAAAATATGGAGTATTTTTTGCTTATAAAGTTATAACTGAAAAAATATTGTAACGAATAAAATGTCAAAACTGCCTACTTCCCACTAGAGATATAGTATACAATTAAATATTAATGCATAATGGCTACTTATTAATAACTTACCAACATATTATTTATTATTCATAGATTTTCTTTGGAGTGGAAAATATCGAGTAGCGTTCTAGCTGCTAGGTATACGTTTGTCTTTAATCATTTTTTTTTTACTTAGCTATAATACGGCTATACGGCTATATGTGTCGCTAGATATTAGAACTTCTACTTTATATTTTACCACACAACCAAAAACCAATTTTTACAACCTCACCAACACACAATTTTAATTTTTAGTGTCTATTTAAAAAATATGTATAATGTTCAATAATATAAGTATATTACATAGGTACAATTTTTGTAATCAGCAGACGCAAGACTGACTACGATAACTACCTATTAATATCATATACATTTTTTAGATGATTTCTTGTCAAAATAATATTATTAAATTATGAATTAAATTGCGTGGATTGCGTGGATGTTTTTAGCGTGTCAAAAATTATAATACGGAATAATAGGTACTTAACGTATACCCTGAGTACCGCAAGTGATTCCCCTGATCATATGTAAATCAAGCCAATACTTTTCGAAGTTATCCTGAATACAAAAAAGGCACTTTAATACACTATTAATCCACATTAGGTAGGTACCCCTATTGGTCTTATATTACATACAAACAAATTTTACCGCTTTATAACATTATATAGTTTTATAACTTTACTGATGTCTGAATGTCAGATACACGTAATTTTAAATTAAAAATCGTTCAGTATTTTAAAAATAGGATAACTAATCATAAATATATTATAATATAATATTTTAATAATTATTAAATTTTGCGCAAATAAGTTCTGTCACCAAAAACCATTTTGTTAACTCGGTTCAGTGACGATAAAACCACGCACGCAATTCAGAAACCCCGATATACTTATATAATATTATACCTAGGTACAATATATTGATACACATTTTGTACATGGCGTGATGTGTAAATGTCATGTGAAATATATTTATATAATATATTAATATTAATAGAGATGGGAATGATATTTATACTCTGTGACTTTGCGGTATATATTAATATATATTGTATATTATGGGTGGTCAGGTGGCTGTATCAATTTTATACGTGAAGGTCCCGGATGGATATAACATAGGTACGATGTGTAATGTGTAAATATGTAATGTAGATATAATATATAGCGTTATCGTAAATAAAAATGATGTAGTGATGTGCAAGGGTCCAAAAGATCACACATTTGTACGTTGTATTTTACCGAAAAAATTAGGAAGCTCTTATATGTCTCGATATTATGTAACGGTATCGGATATGAAATGGAATTAGGAATGATATGAGCAGTGGCGTATTTACCCCGGGGTCCATGGGGTACTGTACCCCCACTAAAACCTTTAAAAAAAAAAAAAAACTAAAAACTTATATTTGCTGACTCCGATTTATGTAGGATTTCGCGGACGTGGTTTTTTCCCGTGAACAAAATATTGATATGAAATATAGTTTAAAATTAGTTAACGGACGCTGTCGAACGCTCAAAAACCAGCCGCCGCTGTGTACCTAAACTTTTCCTTGTATTTTATGTACCAGGTAAGTTTTACTATTACCGCTTTATAAAATACCCGTATTAGATAAACATCAATAATTCTCGAAACGGTCGAAACATTGCAAGAAATTGACGACGCACATCATTCTCCAATAAACTATTTCTATAGGTAGCTATTATTAATCTATTTCAATTTTTGCTTTGTAAACAAGGCAATTGTCGAATAATTTACTTCATGTTTGTATTTCGTTACCGAACGACGGCGGCGGCTACAAGTACAGTTCATATTTAAATATTTTTTTTAATAAAATAGATAATATCTATTACGCTGTAAGTACCAAGTAAAACAGTCCTATTTATTTTCTGTCCAGAGATTATAGAATGATATGGACGATTATTGTCATAATGTCATATTTCTACAATTCAAAAGATTCTCTCGTACCACAAGAAATTTTAGATGAACTTTTTTTAAAAAAAAGACCATTTGATTTTGTACTTTAAAATTATAAAATATACTTGTGTTAAAATTAGCAGATGAAATTTAAAATACCTATTAAAATATAATAAAAAACAATTTTTTATTCTTATAATCTATAAAATATTATTTCTTTAAATCAGTACCTACCTATATTATGTCAGAATTATTGGACACCTCAAATGTAAATTTAAAATACACCACTGGATATGTGTAAACATAATACCTATAATGTAGGTATAACATATTATAATATAGCGTTGTGTATCACCGATATACAGCAGTCTGCAGGGTTCAAAAGATCACACATTAATTTTGAACATTGTACTTTACTGAATCATATCGTGGCTCGGAGAAACTCGAATTACAAGATTATAATGACGTGATAAAAAAACATCTAATTATTTTACATAATTTTTATACGGGTCTTGCGTGTGTTGATAAATACATATTACAATGAAATACGATAAAAATATTTAAAAAAAATAATAATGAAAGAACACAGACAATATTATTAACTTTAAGTTATGATACTATTAGTAAATTCACTATATAATATTAAAGATAACTACACAAAATTGGAACTGTTCAACGAAAATTCATTGGACTCTATTATTTTTAATAATATATATAAGAAATTGACCAACTGTACAATTTGTAAGTGCCTAAGAATTTTAGTTAGACCTACCTATAAGTTTTTTTAATTAAAATTTTAAATTACTCAAAACTTGTTTCAAAATTAAAATCGCAAACATAATCAACACCAAACATTTAAATAATATTCCTACCATCGAATTTCATAATAAATGAGTCAATTAAATGTAATATTTGAAAACAACAGATTCAAATGAATTATTCTGAACGTAAAATTTGCTAAATTATTATGGTGGCCGTAGCGGTGAAATGTGGCCAGACAATATATTTTACCGCCACCTCGGTGTGACGACCTAATGCCAATAAAATACATTTTACCGTCACCGCTGCAGTGCATTGGGCGACCTATAACCTATACACCACGCCGACAACTAATAATCT
>NW_021771073.1:3386-4217 GCF_005508785.2 Acyrthosiphon pisum | reverse complement strand
GTATCTTATATTCATGTTTATTTTTATTGTAGTCCATTTCAGTTCTGTACAATATTTATGACACACTGTCACGATCACCTGTAGATTGCAGTGGCGCTGAACCATATTAAATTTAAAGATGGTGGCAGGTAAAAAATGAGACGCATTTTTTAAAAACGTGGACAAGTGAGTATCTTTCTGCTATACAGTAGTTGTAATGGATGTGTTATACAACATGATTCTTTTATCATGAAACACTTATTATTTCAAAAAGTATTAATGTTTTTGAAAATATTTTTTTACTTTGTTTCAAGTCGCTTATAAAACAACGTTTTTCTTAAAAAATTATATTTTTAAATATTTTTTATCCTTATAATTTTTTAGATTCTGAGTGGAACGATGAATGTATTGATTTTACAATGATGTGTGTTTTAGATTCTGAGTGAAACGATGAATGTATTGATTTTACAATGATGTGTGTTTTTTTATTTTTTTTTTTATTTTTTTTGTGTCTGTGTACACGATAAGGAGTCGAAATAATGCTACGATTTTCAACTTCAGTATCTTGTTCGATCAGAAAGTGAATATCGTTGGTGCATTGGGGAGGTCAAAATTTAAATTTCCCAGTGGTTTTCAAAAGCGCCGGGAAAAACAAAAGAAAAATTAAGGAAAAACGGGAATTTTTACGCAAAATCTGTTTTCGAGAAAATCGATTTTGGTTTTTGGTGTAACTTTAAAAAAAATGACCGTGGATGCATGAAATTTTGACTGAATGTTTACATTTCCATTTTCTATACACGATAAAATTTTCAAAATATTTTGACTTATTTTGAGCTCTTTACGGACATTGTC
>NW_021771073.1:0-920 GCF_005508785.2 Acyrthosiphon pisum | reverse complement strand
TTTTTTTTAGTTTTTTTTCTAAAAATATCAATAAAATTTTATTTGTTGGATAAAAAAGCTTGAATTATTTAATAGAAGGCTCCTAGTATATTGTTTCAAAGGCAGATGAAAAATATTAAAAATCGTTAGTCACAGTTTTTTTTTATAAGCATTTAAAGTTCAAAAAATGACAAAATATGGAAAAATCACGAAAATTAGCAAATTATTTCGAGTTATAAATTCATAAAAATTTTTCTTTTTAAATCTAAGATATGAAAATGTAATACAAGATTCCTTATAATATTATCTACCTTTATCAAACAAAAAATATCTATAAGAAACTCAAATTAAATTTTTATGGGCGTTTGAAATTCATATTTTTACAACATTTGATATTCACTCGATTTCTTACGTAACGATTTTCTTATTTTGTTGTAATTAAAAAACGAGTGACTGTAGAAACTTGAAAATTTCACTGAATGTTAATATTAGCATTTTATATATACGATAAAATTTTTAAAATAATTTGACTCTTTTTGAGTTGTTTACGGACATTGTAAGTTTTCAATTTTTTTAGTTTTTTTTTTCTATAAATATCAATAAAGTTTTATCTGTTGGGCCAAAAAGTGTATAAATTTAATACAAAGCTCCTGATATATTGTTACAATATCAGTTGAAAAATATTAAAAATACATAGGCACAATTTTTTTTTATAAGCATTTAAAGATCAAATTTGGACAAAATTTATCAAATTTTAATTTGAAAAATTATTTTGTAGTTAAAAATTTATAAAATGTTCAATTTTTGTATCTAAGAATTGAAAATTTAAAACAAGATTCCACGTAAGTAATTAATTCTGTTACCAAAAAATCTAAAAAATACATTTAAACAGGTTATTTTTATAGTCATTTTAAGTACAAATTTGGACGAAATTACATATT
>NW_021771072.1:70730-70929 GCF_005508785.2 Acyrthosiphon pisum | reverse complement strand
ATTGCATAATATTATACATATATATATATATTATAGAAGATGAAGCAATCGTTATTAATTTAGAATATGTATTTTATTATAATATAATATGTTAGTTAAAAAATGCTTATAATGTATACCTATAGGCTGTAATATTTATTTATTAATTTTACTGACTTTTCTGCAAATCTATTTTACAAATCATAACTATTAAAATATT
>NW_021771072.1:56843-70630 GCF_005508785.2 Acyrthosiphon pisum | reverse complement strand
TTCAGGGTATAGTTGTAATTTCATAATGTTACAAATAAACTATTTAAAATTAATACTTATTTATAGGTAACGTTTTTTCAAATCAGACTCATTATTCACAAACAAATATTTTTAAGGTGGTACCTACTCATCCTTTTTGCATTAATTATACAAAATTAGACCTTACATTTATTATGTTTTTATAAATAACTCTAGCAGGATCAACTGATTATGATTCCGATGTGGAGAAATTATACATGAAAATAACTAAATAAAGTACTATTCCATGCAGTCAATCATTTAAAGATAATAATTATTATGACACGTCTCCAGAAAATGGGTTGTATAACATTGACCATCAAAAACCATCCACATTGCAAATTGCCGTCTCTTATGGTTCAAGAAGTAAGAAAAAAAAACACATCAAACTTCTAGTTCTGATCAGTTAAATAAAAACATTGATTACACAGTCCAACCAATAATTTCACTGTCTGCAAGAGATAATAAATCTGTAGATGAAATTGATCAAGGTATTTTTATTATATATTAATTATATATATAGCTATATAAATATTTCAGGTTTAAAAAATTGTTTTTATTAATTGTTTCTCAGCATTCAGAAAATGTGTTAGGCGGTTTTTGGCCAACCTAAAATATGGTACAGAACATTTTCATAAATGATTTGATGCCCAAGAATCATTACCAGAAAAAATCTTAGCCAAGTTAGATTCAAAAGGGTCAGCTATGGTCTCTAATAATGATGACTATTGTGATAAGATAATAGTCTCACTATAGTCTCACACCTAACCTATAAAGTTAATCATATTATATACTCTTATCTAATACACTGTAGTTATTGTATTGAGGAGTTTCCACCAAAATACCGCTAGACGGTGGCAGTCTATAGTTCCATAGCTGTTTCGGTGACTCAGTTGGGCGGTATTTAAAAATACATTATATCATAAGCCAATGTTTACCTAACCGGAATATTATCTTAAATTGTTAGGTAAGGTTAGGTTAGGTTAGGTCTAAAAACTCAGAAGTCAAAGTGTAGCTAGAAATAATTTTATGCAGCTGTTCATAATTGTATTTACTGATTGTGACACAAACATAATATGAAATTGCAGAATTTTGTTTGCAATGCTAACTTCAGATGGAGCATAGTTTGTTGCTTAATATCATACGTTTTCATAAAATTTCATCTGTATCCATTGGGGTAATATAATTGTTTTTGTCGTTTATATCATTGTCATCTGACATTAACTTTCACAGCATGAATATGTTTATACATATTATTTTTTATTGTGTAGTCGTAACATGTACATGGGAATAGATGTACAGAAACTTTACATGCAACACAAATAATTTTACATTGACATGATTCACGTTTCTTAACTAAATATATTTGATTTAACGTTTCAGATACCACAGTCCAAGTAATATCTGAGGTTTTATTAGTTTTATAATTATTATGTATTTGCACTGCAGAACCAGCCCACACAGAATTTTTATATTTTCACAATCTGCTGTATATATTTTCAAATAAATATTATTATTGACACAATATGTTTGATTGGTTTTCTTTAAACCGAATACATATGGTTTAAATGTTGTCACAATAACCCATGGCAGCTAAGAAAATATGATCATAATATTTCCATAAAATATTGTAACAATCTACATTTCAAACATTGTAACAATGTATATTTTACACGTTGTAATAATCTTTTCAATCATTATTGTATCAATATTTCTTTTAAATAATCCATCAATTTTCCTAAAAATATTGTTACAATGTGCTTTTTACATATCATTAGAGATATTTCAAAACAATATTGCACACATGTTGTTTTTTATTGTTTTAAATAATTTCTACAAAAGTACCTTTCCTAAAATACATAGAAAAAACATTTATATTTAATATTAATAAATAATCAAAAATACTATATGTATACAAATCTATTTATTATTCAAACTTAAATTGTTAAGTATATTACAGCACATATGCTGGTAGTTTTCCAAAAGCACGTCTTGTAAAAAAATTACAATTAATTAAATTTATATTAGTTTTTAGTTGGTAAGTTGTTTTTTTTTTTTCGTAATCCTATTAGTTGCCTGTGCTAACCACTTTGCTGTTACAGTGGATATTTCATGGTCTGGTGTTGCAATGAACTTCTATTATCACTTCTAAAAGCATCTGAAAAAAAAATAGTACAAATTTAATAACCAAATTTAAATTAATAAAAACTATATTATTAAAATAACTACAGTCTCCTTATACAAACGCATAATATTATACTATATTTTACGTTTAAAATAATCCAATTCATTGGTTTTATTTTTTATATTAAAGTTGATCAAATTTTAAGGTAAAAATATTAGGAAGAGCGTTATTTTAATGCAATAGTTATCATCTTATTACATTTTACATTTTAAAATTAATTGTTTAATTATAAATATTTTTCTATAAAAAAGGCTTAGTTAATATTCTTAACTTTAAATTTAATAAAAAGTCAATCACTCTAATATTCAATATAATAGATTTAAATATGGATTATTTTGAATGTACCATTATTTACTATGTTTGAAGGAAGGTAAGGACAGGTAGGTATTATACTCTAAAGTATAAATATTATAGTATACCTATACTAAATATGTAATATATAATATATACCTAAATATAACCTAATATATATTATACCTACTAACTACTGTCGTCTGTCACTTAATTACTATTACTGTTTATTTATTGTGATCGACGAGTATTATATTATAACTGTACAAAAACATTAAATATAGGTAGGTATGTTTTATTATTATTATTCATTATTAAAACGTATTTTAAAAATTATCTATTTAAAATATATAATTTTTCAAACAGTAATATATAGTTACGCAGTATAATTATACAAGTAATTTTATTGTAATTATTTAATTTCAATTGTTTTGGCTGAATAAATAAATAAAGTAATATATAATATATAGCCATTGACCAATTAGGTATGCATAAGGTGTAGCGTACATAATATTATAATGTATTTATCCATAAATTAAATTAAATATATATAATAATATAATAAAGATGATACAAATACTAACCTAACCTACAATAACTATTGTAACGATTGTTACTTCATTACTTATATTTTATAAACATAATAATAATATATGTACAATATAGGCACATATTATATATAATATGTACCTACCTATCTATTATTTACAATAATATATACTAACTATATATATTATTTATAGCGATTACCGTCACGCGCACCTGAACTCTGAGATATTCCCACATTTTGGCATAATTTGCTCGTAATAGTGATAATAAACATTATTTTGTTTTTGTATTATTTATAATTAATTGGATAAATCGCCATTTATTATTTTAATATTAAAATCCTAAATACCATTCATGTTCCGAGCTACGGTTAAAATATATTCAAAAGAAACTAACTTCTTCCCTGAATATCTTATACCTACTTAACTAAATACGTTCTTGTACTTTAAATAAACATATTGTCAGATTATCTATCAGAACATATTTTATCAATAACTATAGATATTCATTGTCTCAATATTTTGACTTGATGTTGCTTAATATATTTCCCTGTTCATTAAATGAATATATTGTCAGCATATCTACCAGAAGATATGGTATCAATAACTTTCGATCTACATTGTCCCAATATTTTCACTTGATGTTGCTTAAAATATTTTCTTGTCATTAAATAAACATATTGCCAAAATATCAACCATGATATATGGTATCAATAACTTTAGATCTACATTGTCTCAATATATTCGCTTGATGTTTCTTAAAATATTTTCTTGGCCATTAAAAATATATATTGTTACAATATGTTTTAAACATGTATTTATGAAATATAGCTTTGTTCTTAATATAAACATGTTGTCAAAATGTATTGGACCAACATATTTTAAAGAACACAAAGAAAACATATGTCTACAATATAAATATTTTCAAATTGCTGTGTGGGAGCTTTTGGGAAAATCTAAATTAACCACGTCATTGTTGAGCAAAGCTCGGCTGAACCTTCGACACATTGTTCAAACAATGTATCTATCAGGTTATTCGTCGTGTCACTTTGTCACTTAACTTTCGTAATTTATGAGTGTAATCATAATAACTTACTTATTTTATATTTTTTTTAGGATACACAGATTGATTCGTAATTATTTATTTTTAATGAAAAGAAAACCTTAAGTAAGAGGGACATCATAAAAATTAAATAAAAATAAATGTGTGAATAGACCTTCAACTACTTAGCTTTAAGTTCAGAATCCAAGTACAATTTTATCTATATATTTTTGAATCATTTTTTTAAATAAATAGAAATTGTTCATTTACTTTGTTTTAAAATGCATAAAAGTTATGTATTAGGTATAATAGCTTATTATAGTAATTAATATTAAGATACAGCATGTATTAAATATTTATTTTGTAATTTACAAGTTATCACTCATAAATCTGATATAAAAGTATAAATTATATTAAATAAATACATGTTTACAATTAACATCTTATAAACTTAAATTAATTAATAAGTTATAGAACACATATTCTTAAATATAAAACATAGAGTATAATAATATTCAGCACCCCTGAAATACGTTTTTCGAGTTATTACCAACAAAACTTGCGAAATTTCATCCTTTACATTTTAGTATACTTAACATAATAATTTAAGTACCATTTCACCTTTGTTTAATTGTAAATCTGATTTCAGTTTGACTTGTGTCATTATTTCAAAAAATATTTTGTGGCATATATCAAAAAATGTTTTTTTCTAAACAGAATTAATTGCACAAGTTAATATTATAATTTATAAATGTAGGTACTTCTTAAATTTCCAGAAATGTTAAAAATAACCATAATTCTATCGACTTTATCGACGTAAAAGTATTCCTTAAAGCTTCTAGTAGAGTACTAAAATTATTAATCGTGTTATATCCTAATTTATGCTCATTCTAAGTCAATCATTACTCAGTAGGGTACGTGGTTAGCAGCAGTTAAATACTTTCAAACAATACAATTTCGAAAAAAATTAAGATGTAATTTCAAATATTGATTCAGATAATGCAATTTCTATTGCAAAAGCAAAAGATATTATGCAAAATAACGATCTGAAATTAATCTCGGTTGACGTGAAACGCTCTTTCAGCTGATATAAATCTATTTTAAGACCTAACCGCTGCACATTCAAATTTGAAAATCTTCAAATGTACGTGTTTCAAACCGTTTCGAAGACAACTGCAATGAAGATGAATAAATTAAATTATAAAAAAAATTATGTTATATATCAGAATTCTATCCCTATATTATTTTTTTTTTAATGATTAAAAATTAATTAAAATATACACATTTATTGTTGTTAAATATTTCATGATTTTTAATATCTACATATTTTGGCAAAAATAGCAACATAAATATTTACATATTTTGCCTTTTTAATTACATACAAATTAGCTCTCTACTTATGTTCAACAGAAATGTATAGGTTCGTCTAGTATGGTAACGTCCTATTAGTTCAAAGTCCAGTGAAAAACCTGATTATCATTGTTAGTATAACAACGAGAACATGTACCTACTCACGGTTACCTATCTATTATTTATTATTCATATTGTAATCAATGTGTTATTTCTACTTAACATGTATATTTTATATAGTATATATACATTTACTTTATACTCGTTTGACCAGATGCGATAAGCCACGTTGTTGTTGCTATGTAAATATTATATAATTTAGATGATTATATTAGTAAATCCATACAATTATGGCCGGCTGTTTTTAGTATATTCATCGTATAGCGTATAATTGCAATGCTAACGGACTTTATTTTACCTCCGTAGAATTATACAGTAATTGTTATAATGTGTCAAGTTTTGTTTTTTTTTGTCTGTGTACTATAGTGTGTCTACGATGTCACAACTACTTATGACTCATAAGTACTAAGTAGGTAATATTTAAAATGTGTATTTTCGATATTTTTTATATCATAGTACAACTTACGATATGGCAACACAATATCGGAAAAATTGGTACGATATTGATACACACAATTATTATATTGTTGCCAATCACTAATTTTTATCATAATATTGTGTTTAATTAGCATACTTTTTTTCTGGTATTTCTGTTACCCCCTCTTTATGCACAATATTGTACAAATTTAAACTATATATTTTGTTTAGTATATGTATATTGTATATTGTATATAAACAAATAATATTGTACAACTTTTGACATTCGACGACATCGTATATGTAATACCTACGTATATAATGTGTACAAATTTTATTTGTATTTTATTTTAATGTATTGTATTAATTATTATATTGATTACTAATTTATTTTTAATATTTAAATTAATTTTTTAATTATTTTGTAGATATATTATTATCATTATAACAGATATAGGTATTGACTCAGGTACTAGGTTGAGATAAACATTGGTGGGTGGCGGAATTGATAGCTCCTCGTTGGAAAGCGACCTTTTCCGTCCAGCTGGTGGTAAAGTGGGTATAACCATAGAGCCGGGTGGTAAAATGAAAATTCCCAAATATAACAGGCCCTAAACGTGTTGTGCGTATTACCTGTACAACCAGACACTGAAATCTATACCGTGTTTTAGAAAACATTATCTTTAGGTTAATCTTATATTCATATTAAAATCTCCCTGTAGACTTGTGAACATTTTTCTTTCATGAAACAGTTTTCATAGATTAGTGTCGTTGTTGCAATGATCCCTGCATAGTGCATTTTATTAACGCAGAGGCGTAACAAAAAATTGTGTTAATAAAATAACATAATAAACCAAAAATTATTTTATTTAAATTTAATTCAGATAATTTATTCATGGAATCTATAGATTTCTCTCGCGGAGCACAGTTTGAAAATCGCTTATATATTGTTTTGGAAAAATAAATGAAATAGGCGGAATATACGATATTTTATTTTCTGTCAGAATTCAGTTGTTCAAAAAATTTGATTTCCAAAAATATTAAAATGTAACAATTTGACACAACTAGGGAAAAATATAATTTATGGACGAAATTCGAATGCGCCGATAATATTATGGTATGTTAATCAGCATATTATGGTAATTATATTATTTCTACAATTATTCTGTTTTGGTATTATCGTATTATATTAGGTCATATTCCGCACTTTCCTCAGATATATGTTATACGGATTTTAGGGGTCTTAAATATTGTAAAACTATACTGAATACAAGGCATGTATAAAAACGAATCATTTACTTTGGATAAGAAACTTAACGAATTCTACACGGACTCGTTTAAAACCACCATTATGCTAGTTGGCACCTGACGGATCGGTATTATATGCGAGCCAGACGGACGCATACGGAAAGGCCACTTGGTATATAGATAAAAGATCTTATTCATATCGTATAAAAACGTCAACCGTCTGAGTTTTACAATACCGTCGAATTTCAGAGAAAATAAATCGGATCCAAATGCTACACACGGCTTGTATGTTTTCTTAGCAATATAATTTTTTATATCAATGTATTACCTATACTATTTATTACGTTCATTATCGATGGCGAATGACCTACCATCGAATGTCTGCAGAGCCAGGCGACTTTACTACGGGCATTGTACGCTTTGGGTTTCGGGTCAAGATCATACTAGCACAGTATTATTATGTGTATTTGAAATTATAGTTATTTTCAAGAAATGAAGACACCGGAAATACCTAAGATGTTGATTTTTATGAGCAGCATTTACACGCTGTGTCCTCTCAGGTATACCCTGCAGGATGTTGTCAGCCGGACGGCGTTATACGAGCCATTGTTCACTTTTGGTTTCCAGTCACGTTCATACGGTGTCCCATGTGTAATTTAAATTATTGTTATTTTCGAGACCCGGAGCCAACGGTCGATAATACCTTATCGGTCAATTTGCCCGGCATGCCAATACTGCACGACTTGTGACGCCCCGCTGGCCACTGGTATATTTTGCCATATGGCGTTTCTAAAAATGTTTGAATTCTCTGTTTGTGAGAATACTGAAAATTTAAAACGTGAATTCAATAATATTTTAAGACGTATACTAACTAGTTTAGCTGCTTACTACCTATATATTATGTACGCCGAACTAAATAATATTGTAACGTTAATTGTCTATTGCTTTAGGAAAATTTAATGCATGAACCAAAGTAGTTCTATACAATCAGTGGCGTATTTGACTTATTTCACTTAGTTTAATGATGAGAGGAGGAGGAGGGACAACAAAATCAGTTCCTTTCGTCAACGTAATAGTATTATATTATAGTATATTATGTATAAACCACGGTCTGATATCTTGATGATTTTTACGGTTCCGGTTCAGCTCTCAGAATAGATAAAATTTCATTTCGCTCTTAATTTATTTTTTACTTTTCCTTTTTTACTCGTCATATTGTCATTTTTTTATATCTAACAACATCAACTACATTTTTAATAGGTATCATTAGAATTAGAATTCTTATACGATCGAGCTATATAATCAAGTCAATAAATGGTCGAGTGAAAAAAAAAATTAAATGATAGAGTTATACGTAAATTTGTATAAATTATTTTTTTTACAAACTCGAAATTACATATTTTCTTTAATTTTTCTATTTTAATTTGTATACATTTTTTTAAAAATATACATGTTACGGTCAATGATGAAAATTGAATATTACGTTATTAACCGGTCATTAACGTTAGAAGCCAATTCTCTAGGTTATTATCGTTAACTACCGGGCAATAACGTCAGTATCCAAGATAATAGGTTATTGTTGTAAATTACAAAATAAAATAAAACAATTTTACCTCAATGACCGAATCTTAACGTTATTAACCATTGACTGTTGGTCAATTACGTAAATAAAATTAATACGCTTTATTAGTGTGACGTCATCCAAGGAGATTATAGATAAGCCGGATCCAAACAAATCGAAGTCCCTATATCTAATACATGGGTCTATAACTAAAAATTTTTTTTTAAATAAAACTATTTTGATTTAGTTATGTATCTTAGTCAAAAACGTTAAATTAGGTCATTATAAAAAATCTAAAATACTGGATTCTCTAAAATATTTAAATATGTACAGAAATTTAAATAAATCAGAAAAACAAATTTGGCGGGAAATATTATACATACATCCCTGTTATAATTTAACCTAACCTTGTTATAATTATAATATTATAGTATTATTATAATATTATAGCCGGAAAAAAAGTTTGAGCACATTAAATGAAATTAGGCAATTATTTGTTGCACCTTTACATAGTATTATTAGTGATTACTATTTTAAATAAAATTGACCATTAGTCATGCTGTGTTGGGCATTTAATTGTACTCATAATAACCAAAAACACAAATGTAGTTTCTTTAAATTTCCTGTTGAAACTAAAGAGAGGCGTAGATGGATTAAATTAGTGAAGTATAAAACTTTATTTTATATTTTATAAAATTCTTGTTAACATTTATATTTTATAACAAAGTAGTAAAGTAGTAAATTTTCAGTAGTTTCAAGTAGGTATATAAGTATTAGGTATATAAACAACAAAATTATTTGTGTACAGAAGAGATGTTGAACCTGGACCTGGTGCTAGAATCTGTAGTTGTCATTTCAGAAATGGAGACAAAAAAAATGGTCCTGAAATATTAGATCATAGGAAAAATGCATTTTCTAATTTTCAATCACCAGAAAAAAGAAAAAGAACCAAAATTGCTTGCCATTCTGATGACAATGGACCTAGCACTAGCACTAGCACTTGTAGCACAATTACCCAAACACCATCATCAGAAATTGTTGAATTAAACATACTTGATTTAAAGAATCAACTCCTCCAGTTAGTAACTATTATGTTTATGTATAAATACAAATACTAAATATAATATTATATTATAAGACCATTTATTAAATTAATTAGCAAAATTGTATATTACCTATACAATATACATATTTTATCAATTTATAATCCTTTGAAATACCTATATTTAAATTTTAAATAAATATCAAAATATCAAATACCTAATATAAATTAATATTTCAAACACTAATGATTGGAATCAAAGCAAAATTGTTTATTTTTTTGGACTGGTCTAATAAAATATTATATCTATAATGTATGATACCCATTACTATGCATAAATAAATGTTTTGTGTTTAACAAGTTAAATACTTACTATTTGTAGGTCTAGTCAAACCAACAAATGCTTAGAAGCTGAAATTTTGTTGCTAAGAAAAGAAAATGAACAGTTAAAATTAAAAATGTCCTCAATTTCTGAGTGCTTATCTTATGAACTGATTTCAAGTAATGATGAATTAATTAAGTTATATACTGGGTTACCCAATTCTAAAATCTTTGATTTATTGATGGTAATATGTGAAAATATTGAGATAAATTATTATTTAAAATGGAAAGTTGAAAATATTTCTATGCATGATCAATTGTTGATTACCTTAATGAAACTAAGACTTAATTTGCCACATGTAGATCTTGGCCAACGATTTAAATGTAGTCAGGCAACCATAACAAACATTTTTATGACTTGGATCCATATTCTGTATGAAAACATTTTCTTAGTATTTATGTCTAAAATTCCATCAAAAAATAAAAATAAGCTATGTCTACCAAATTCCTTCAGCACATTTACTAACTGTAGAATTATTCTTGATTGTACAGAAATTAAAACTGATACTACTAGAGTGTCTATGGTTACACAAAAAGCCACTTTTAGTAGCTATAAACACTATCATACATTGAAAACCTTAATTGGTGTGGCACCAAATGGTGTTGTTACATTTGTAAGCGATTTTTTTCCAGGTTCCACTTCAGATAAAACAATAACACTGAAAAGTGGTGTTTTATCTCAATTGGAACCAGGTGATTTAATACTCGCAGACAAGGGATTTTTAATTCGTGATATTTTACCTCCAAATGTATACTTGAATATACCTCCATTTCTGGACACTCCACAGTTCACACCAGAACAAGTTTTACTTACCGAAACTATTGCTAAAGCTAGAATCCATGTAGAGAGAGCTATTCAAAGAATAAAATGTTACAGAATTTTAGATCATATACCTACATCTCTGTTATCCCAAGCTGACTATGTTTTTAAAGTTGTAGCATCGCTCACTAATTTTCAGTATCCACTAATTAAAGAAATACAAAATAAAATGTAAATTTATTTTTTTAATAATGAAAAGTATTAACTGAAGGAACTATTTAATGTATAAAATTAGGTATTTGTTAAAAATATTTTTGAATAAAGCTATATTATTTTATTTGATATAATGTATGGAATATATTGTTCAAAGTAAAACTTTTGAAGTATTTCAATATTGTTTTGCCATTGGTTATCTTTAAATATATGAACTATGATTGATTCTCTTGGTGTCCAAACTACAAAAATACATTTTTGTCTTCTGGTAAAGTATAGTTGTGCTTGAACTTGGTGCCAGTAATTATGTTTCTGGTTTACATGAATTTGATTATGTTCTTTATAAATTATGTAAGTTTTGTCTTTACTTATTTCTTCTGATAGCAAACTATTTCTGAATTTATAGGGGCATTTTACCTCAACTACACAATTTTCTCCTATAAGTCCATCTGGGGATGCACCAAGATATCCACATTTATGTAACCATAATCCAGTTTTTTGAATCAACACATTTTCAGTTTTCTGGAGAAAACTTAATGCTGCATCTTCATTATTAAGCCCCCACTCAATAGCATGCACACCAGTAGTGATATATTCATTGTTCAGTGATTTAAACAGTGATGGATTATATTTTTTCTTATGGCATGCTGCAAGTATATTTCCATACATGCTTGAAGTAAGTCTGTGCTTTTTATATGTAATCCATTTAATGTTTTTGGACTGACCAATTGTTTCTTGTGCTACTTCTAAAATAATTTCATCAGACACACTTAATTTATTTTCTAGAAGCTGTGTTTTTGTTGTTGATGATTTATACTCATCTGATATAATTATATCATTAATTAATACAACTGGTGATTGTTGAAATAACACTTCAACATTGGGTTCAGGTTTTAATAGCCAAGACATACCTATTGGTGTACCTAACTGTTCTAAAGCTTTTTTAAAGTTATTTTGGTTTTTGTTTGGTAAAGAAATTGTAGCTTTATATGAACAAGCAGGATATAAATCACTAATAGTTTTAGTATTTTCAAGATTACTATTTCTCACATTCCAAGAGCAAATACTATCTGTAGAACTACAATTATGATGAGCAAACAAACATAAAGCTGCCATATGATGACAAATCACCAATCCTCTAGGACATGTACACGTACTGTCACATATAACTCCATCATTGAGAAATATCTATGAGAGAATGTTTTCTATGATTAAAATTTAGAAGTTCTATAATAATAATTAGGGCTAGGGACTTCATGCCCTAAAAAACCTTAAAATATGCATGCATTTATGCCCTAAAGATTCACTTGATATGCTATTAAAATATGCATTTAAAAAAAAGTAATATTTGTAGTAAATAATAATACTATTTGTGGATACGATACATAAATAGATAAATTTGATTAATTATCTGAGATAATTATTTTCATATTTTCAGCTTGTTTAAATGTAATACAAACATTATAAAATTTTTTTAAAAAACAACAAGTTGAATATATTTGTATATTTTTAAAATACCTAGTACTAATTACTTTGAGTATTACATTGAACTATTAGATATTTTCTTAAGTTGGGAATTAAAAACTTATTCACATAAATAATTGTCAAATATGCTATTATAAAATAAAAAATGGTCAAATATGTAAAATATGCAACTATAAATTTTAAATTTAAACTTGTATTGCCATGAAACATATTTCTGTATTACTTAGCTATGATTTTAATGATGAGTTAAAAACATGCACTCCTAGAAGTCCTGAGCCCTAATAATAATTAATACAATATATTGCATACTTTCACTTTATACTGGATTGATTTCATACTTGCTTTTACTTCACCTTGTATCAATCCATTGGCTGAGTCGTATACTATTTTACAAATGTATCCAGCGTTAAATGAAAGTTCTCCCTTTTTTAGTTGTTTGGGATTTGATTTAAAATAATCAAATATCGCAAACATACTAATAGCACTATTTGCAGACATTATGGTGAATAAAAAAAATAAATAATTGCTAAAAAAAAAAATAGAATATATTTTAAAACTCCCAACTATTTATTTATCATATTTAAAAAAATAATCAACAATAAATCAGGCAAATAAGAACAAAGAGTAAAATAAAAAAGGATATTATTATTATTATTATTATTATTGTTGTACAAAGATTTTGGCGCCAAAATTAATTTTTAAATTTATTTAAATTCTGTCTCCTTATTTAAACTTTTAATGTATTATTACAAATATTTGTATCATAATGTATCTAAATATATCAAAAAATCATGTTAAATATAAGTACATTTAATAAAAATAAATAGCTAAAAAATTTTTCCGTGCATTTAGCATAGGGACAATACTATGTTTGGATCCGGCATATGTAGAAACTCCCTGATAAAACGTTATCACTAATAAAGCGTAATACAGACTACACTTATTAATAACTGTCTAATTATTTTTTTATTATTAATAATATATTATATTTATCATTTATTATTTATTTTCGCAAGGCATGCTGTTGTGACATTTTGAGTTACACAATATTCCCGCTGATCGACAAATGCATTTGTTTGTTCTGCACTTAAGTTTGCAATTGCACCTTCTGTAACCTTGTGATCCA
>NW_021771072.1:52009-56793 GCF_005508785.2 Acyrthosiphon pisum | reverse complement strand
AGCTAATAAACTAATACTATGGAAACATTAATTTTGTCGAATAAAATACACGGTATATTTACAGCCCTACTAGCTGGAAACACAATCAATAAGCGCTATCATAACAGCCGCAAGGACGGGAGTAATACATCCGAGTTTAATGACCCCGCGCGAATTAGCAAATCGTTTGACACAAATTAAATTAAATTTACCAATTAATTTGAATTTACCTATGGGAGCTAACCCAAACGAAATATATGAATTAAGTAAAATTACGAAAATGGCAGTATTTTATAAAGAAAATCAAATAGTTTTTGTAATAAAAATACCATTGGTAACGGAATTAGAACGTACATTGTATAGAATACTTCCAATACCTCAACCGGTAGAAACACGTATGAACGGAGTATTAAATAAAAATCATAGTATAATTCTTAAACCAGAATTTACATATGTAGGGATTACGAAAAATCGAGAAGAGTACACAACTTTTACGGAAACGCAACTATTAAGGAAACCGAAATATTCACGATATGTCCTGAGTTTTCACCTGTTGTTCATTCAAGTAGTAGAAATCCATGTGAAATATCGTTATTTAAAAATCCGGACGTGTTACCGAAAACATGCGAAGCGGGAGTACTAGTACTTACGAAGGATATTTTCTATAAATTAAAATATACAAATACTTGGATATATACGACAAAAGGCGAAACGTTGACAATCACATGTCGAGATAAAACCGAAATGTATATACAGAAAATAAAAAATCAAGGATTAATTTCGATAAATCCGGAATGTAGGGCATATGGGAATGATATAATATTAAGTCCTACACAAGATATAACAACTAAATATTATGTAAATTTCATACCTGAGATAGGATCGGGAAATATAATATATACGATACCTAATAAACTCAAAGATGTAAAGCTACCCAGATTAATAATTAAGCAAGATGCGCATAAATTAGAAAAAATCCATGAAATAGCACATTCGCTAGATTATATACAAAATGAAATTGATAGTGAAGTATTAAAACAATCGGGACAGCTAGAAGTCAGCAATACGCGTAATTATTTACTATATTTAACGTTGGGATTAATAGTGTTCTCAATAATGTTAATAATTTTTATATACATGTTACGGTCAATGATGAAAATTGAATATTTACGTTATTAACCGGTCATTAACGTTAGAAGCCAATTCTCTAGGTTATTATCGTTAACTACCGGGCAATAACGTCAGTATCCAAGATAATAGGTTATTGTTGTAAATTACAAAATAAAATAAAACAATTTTACCTCAATGACCGAATCTTAACGTTATTAACCATTGACTGTTGGTCAATTACGTAAATAAAATTAATTACAGACTACACCTATTAATAACTGTCTTATTATTTTTTTATTATTAATAATATATTATATTTATCATTTATTATTTATTTTCGCAAGGCATGCTGTTGTGACATTTTGAGTTACACAGTATTCCCGCTGATCGACAAATGCATTTGTTTGTTCTGCACTTAAGTTTGCAATTGCACCTTCTGTAACCTTGTGATCCAGTGACATTATTAAAACTTGCAGCTTCTCTCAGCGTAATTTCTTTTTCGGTATTTACAGATTCCAAATCAACGAAACTTTCTTTGCAAGGATCAATCTGCGATCGAGTATACATATGTTTAATAATGCCGTTTTCCGTACCTAATTAAAGAGCATTTATAAATTCAAATAAATGTATCAAAATAATATAATTTATAAGTACCTACCTAATTTATATAAATCATCTTCAACCTGGGTAATAACTGCTAATAGGTTTCGTGGGGATCCACGTGCCCGATCAACATCAGGTATTGAAACCTTAACTGTGGTACCAACTTCTAGTGGACTAAATTTCTTATTTGAAATAGTCATCATTTTTTTGGCTTGTTTCTTAAGGCATTCACTTGATTTATGTCGTTCATTTTGTATTTGCTCATGACGTTGGCAATTCATGCAATTTGTACTTTCATTGTCAGCTTCCAGGAAAATAAAACACATTTCACACTTTCTTAGGTTTGCATCTAATATATTTAAATAGTATATTATTTTTATAAAATTTAAAATTTAAAATGTAATATAATATAATATTAATTTACCTGTATCTATCATATTTTCTTGCTTCTCTGCAATTGGTGAAACAATTTCTTCAATATTTTGTGTTGAATCATGTAATCCAGTTTCTTGCATTTGATTAAACAATTCTTCTATATCTTCTTCTGTTTTTAATGAATTTATTTCATCATTTGGTAGACCAATCGATAATAGTCCTGTTCTGGCAGTACAGCCAAACATGGCCTCATAAGGAGATCTTCCAATACCTTAAAAAAAGTACTATTTTTATAATTACCATAAAATAACTGTAGATGAGTCTGGAACAACTATACTATAATTATTGTAGTGCTCTAATACTTCGACAATGCCCTTATTTTTTTTTAACACATATTAATACACTATATACCATCAAATATTCTAATTATAAGCAAATAGCTATAGTGTTATTGATACCGATTATAATAAAATTAGTAATAATAATCATTGGAGTTACTATAAATACTTTTATTTTACCTGAATGAAGAGCTCGGTTTTTCTGAAACTGAATAAATTTCAAACCAGAGGGCCAATCTGTACTATTTTTTTCTGCCATCCACGTAGCCAACATATCCTCTACATCTCTATTTGCTCGTTCCACAGAACCTTGGCTCTGGCTGTGCCTCGGTTTACCGTGAACAATTTTGACGTCTTCCCACATATTGTGTAGTTCAGTTATAGTGGAATTTACGAATTCACGACCATTATCTGACTGCAAAATAGCTGGTGCGCCAAAGGTCGTGTAAATGTCAAGTAAATTATATGCAATCTCCTCTGCACGTTTACTTTTTAAAGGCCTTAAAATTATGAAATTTCGTTAAATGGTCTTGATAACAAAAAATAAACCGAAAATCGTTAAAATGTTGGGACTGCATATCTATTAAATCTACTTGTGCTCTCGAGTTAAAAGCATTGTGTAATATTGGTTTGGAAACCAGTCCTCTTTTTCTATTAGTAGATTTTTTTTGGCAGTGTGAACAAAGTTGTAAATACAGCATAATTGATTCCTTAGTTATATTACAATACTTATTTTTTATTTCCGCAACCATTCGATTTCTCCCACCGTGTCCAATAGATGAATGAGTAGTATGAAGAATATCAAAAAGCTCTTCATTTGATACATAATAAAGCATAATATTATTATTATCTGATACTGGTTTTATCAAACGTTCTTTTCCATTAACCATTAATATTTCATACTTGCGAACCATCCTATAATCTTTTACCGATTTTTTCAATCCTTTAGTACTTAATATTTTTTTCGACTCTTTAACTTTGGAAATTTGGTCACTATACTCCGATAAACTAAAATAGGAATTATTGTCAGTCCGTTTTTGACTAATCAACTTATTAAATAAATCGTAGAATTTACTACGCATAGTATCTACATCCATACTTAATATTTTATGTAAATAAAAAGTAAATATTTAAAAATGCAATAAAACGTGAACTGGCGAACTGCGAAATGTCGAACTAGCGAACTGCGAATTGTCGAACGGTCGAACTGCGAATCAAGCGATATGAAACGATACGATGTCTGCAACGAAACTGAAATAGCTAAAATACGTTATGGGAAAAAAAATCCGATAAAACTAATTACCTACCTTTGATAATTTGTTAGATAAGCACGGCATTATTTAACTTAGCCATCAGCTATATATTAATATTATTATGGTTTGCTCGAGTAACTATCGCTGATTATCGATGATATTTTTATAAATAATACATACTAACGTAGTACACTAGTACCTAACGTGTGTAGATAGATAACTGACACTTAACAGTGACCAGTATGTTATAAATGTATAATTTACAACAACGTCCAACAAGAGTTGGGAATTGACGTAAATAATAAAAAAATACCCGTGTTTACAACATTAACCATTATGTATCGCCATTTACGTAAATTACCGGTCATTTACGTAAATTTGTATTGTATAAGGTAATTTTCGACATTGGCCGGGCTTTAACGTAAATATCAAAATTTTCGTCATTGACCGTAACATATATAACGTATAAATGCAAACTAACCACGTTGAGGCAACCATATTATGAAATGGTACCCGTACGTAAAAATAGATTTTGTTCAGGAAATACTAAAAGGGAACCAAAAATGAATAAATCGGAAAGGTAGAAGTACAAATAGAGGGGGAGGACGTACCACCCCCAATTAAATAAATGGAAATGAAATATAAAGTACTAAAACAAAATATATAAAAAAATATAATGTAATGTAATATAGTAATTAAATAAGTAATAAGAAACATAAAATAGATTAAATATATTAATGGTAGTACATAATAAAATATAAATAATCAACAATCGTTAACAAAGTAAGAAAATATTTTATTTTAATATTAATATAAGAATTTAAGAAATAAATTATGAATTTTGAATTAAAAGGGACATCAAATTCGTCATCATGGACTTTGAGTTTTCCATGATGAATAGGACAAGTATGGTTCTGATATCAGGAGCCATATCGAGCAGCTTGGACAAGTGTAAGATTCGGAAGCTTGAAGGGAAGCCGCTACTCTTACCACTTCACGAACAAGTAAGAGAGATGAAAGTTCGTGAATTACTGTTGGCTAAGAGAGAGATCATGCGGATTTTCAAATGTAAAGAAGTGACCCGGGACAGCGTGTCTAATGCAGCTGGACAAAAGTTTGAGTTCAA
>NW_021771072.1:49470-50878 GCF_005508785.2 Acyrthosiphon pisum | reverse complement strand
TAAGATAAGATTATTATGTAAAACTAAAAAGAAATATTGTTAAAATACTAAAACTGATGTATGTATACTTATTATGATATAATAATTATAATATATTGTGGATTGTACTTTGTATCTTTGGTAATAATAATTGACATATGTAACAAGAAATATGTTGTGGATTGTACTACATATTCTTGAAAATAGTAATGTATCTAAATTATATATGTAAACATAAAAATGTAATAATTGATAAATGTAAACTTTTAGGAAGGTGCTCGAAGTGACGGAGAATTAAATTGAGTTAATTTTTCTCGGTTAGGCGATAAAAATGAACTTTTTAGGGGGGAGATGTAACGGATAGTATCCGTTTTCTCACGATACACAATTAATAAACCAATAATAGTAAATAGATTGAAAGTATATTCAGCGATAGAACTATCGAATAAATGAATAGGCAAATGACCTCAATAACAAATTGGCAAATTGCAAAATACAAATAGACAAACGGGATAAAGAAGAAGGCTGACTGGGTATTCGTAATCATTCGAGTATAATAGATTATTTTATATTATAGTCGAATATAAAGAAATTCATATAATAGTTGACGAAATATGAGAGCTTGTCATTATCGCAAAATAGATAACTAATATTAAACTAGAAGCAGGATGTAAAAGATAGATAACCATAGGCGATTCACTATAATTCGTGGAAACAGCATTATGCTTGTCTATACATGCACACCGCAGGCTACAGATTAGGAATATCGCAAGTACGTGGGCTGAGTCGATGGTCACACGGACCACATCCGTTAGAGAATAGATAGCGAATCGATAGGCAGGGGGAGCAGGGTTAGAGTTAGGTTAGCAACCTAACCCGAATATAAAAGGGAACCTGAAACAGCCTGTATTCAGACGTGTCTACTCCAGAGCACAACAAGCACCTTCACGTCACTCTGTGTAATAATATTGTCATTTGGACTTAGACTAAGCTACTGAAGAACGTTTAAATAAAACTACAAAGTATCTTTCATCTGTCTACATTTATTTATAAACTACCCTGTCAACATCTTCATCATCAACACGAGCGGTCTCGCTTCCTGCAAAATCATAATATACTCGTAGTTAACGGCTATCAGAATATAATCTGACCAGCCCAACGACGAGAATATTACAATAGTGACCCACTATTGTAACCTACTGCATGTAGAGCTGAGGGACTTACACTATTACCCACCTTTTTTACAATTTGTACACATACAATATAAAATAATACTATACTGGTGTTACCGTGTACTTGGTAATAATATAGTCCGATTGACTTCGCTAATCGCTCTGCAGAATCATTTTTTGTACGCAATTATTTGTTATTGAATTTAACTTTAACACATACCTATATTGCTGTGACTCATTGACGATGTACACTGGAC
>NW_021771072.1:46659-49420 GCF_005508785.2 Acyrthosiphon pisum | reverse complement strand
GGTAATTTTCGACATTGGCCGGGCTTTAACGTAAATATCAAAATTTTCGTCATTGACCGTAACATATATATCCAAATACGTATTTGACGCAATCGGGATATTTATTTGTATTCAAAATAGTATTTCCTACCTACTATGCACAGGCTTCATTCGGGATAGGTAAAAAGGTAAAAAAAAGGTTAATGTGGGCCGCACCTCAATTAGATGACCGCCAAATAAAAATGTTGTACAAATTCTTAAAAAACTACGTGATATACCTTATCAAAGCACTCCACATACGAATTTAATAATACTAATTTTGCATATACTTATCCATTCTCTTAGCATACACCCAGTCATTACTTCAGTATCATTCGAAAATTTAAAATACACTATCTGTGTCGTAATGGACGACTTTCTCACTGTGATTTTCCAACATCGTATATACCTAATCTTAATTTGGCATTTGATGTTAGGAACGCAGGTATGTAAATGATGGTATTATATTTGTTTCCAACGTATTCGTTTATTTGTTTATAGCACACTTAAGACATCCGTAAAAAAACACTATGTTTTGAGTTTCTAGTTTATTTTCCAACAATACTTGATACCGCCTATCCGGTTTTGATATCATCTCGGTTTTCATTTGATTTGGTCTTTGTCCAAACTGCCTCTAAATGAATTTAGACATATTCTAGTAAGCGCTACTAATCCGGGATTTTCTTTTATATTTTCTATATCCAAATCGATTCTGACTGCATTTTTTACTGCTAAAAGATAAACAATAACCGTCCTATAGTCATTTCTCCACAAGCTCGTTTCTTACTTAATTTTTAAAAATCGTTCAATATACTCCTTAAATAATATGTTAGATTTCTTTTCAAAATGTTGCACTTCATAAATTTTTATCATTTTATAACCTTTCTATAAAGTTTTTTGTACTTCGTCTGTGGTCCAAATTCCTGTAAGTGCTGTTTGCTCTTTGTAGTTTGTACATTGTCTAATTTTATCTATCTGGCATTGTTAACAAAATGTGAATATTCAATTTTTAGATTTCATCGGAAGTGCATGATGATATAAATCGGTCGGAGGTAGTGTTAAAAATGACCTACGGGGTAATTTTATATATTATTATATGTTGAATTAAATTTACTCATCGTGAATACTTTTGATTTGACGTTTAAGTGCATCGTTTCTGGTAAATAAATTACGAATAATAATACCTACACAATTTATCATTATTTTAATTCATAGGAATGGAAGAGATTTTAAATATGGAAATGATGGATAACAGAAACCAGTGAAAAATATATATACATAATATAAATAAAAGTGTGTGAGAAAGATGGATAAGACATTATGCTTCATAAGAATTTCCATGCAGATTTGTTGACCACCCTGTTGCATTTATATATAGGTAAATTACATCGTACATATACATATATATATATATATATATATATGTATATATAGTGTGCATGTATGGTATAACGTCGGAGACAAACGAATGTGCGGTTGGTGGCTTCGCCTACTTTTGCCGGCGGCTAATTAGGACGCATAGTTTTAGGTAACGTTCACACATGAGAAGCGCGCGATTTTCAAATTCGTTTCGAATAAAACGATTTTTTCTAGCATTTAATTATTGGTCTCATTTGTTATATTAAAGTTAACCTTAAAACAATTTACAATTTTAAAATATAATAAAAATCCAATGAGATAGCCCAGATAATAATCTTACCTTTAAATTTCATAAGAGGTCAACTCAATCTAATCTTTAAACTAATGGAACTACACGTGTTCTGCTGAGCATACAATTTGCAATGCTATGGACTTATAAGATGTCGAAAACAAATGTCCTCAAAATATCAAAAGCTAATAAAAGGTGTAAATAAATCGTCCCGAAAAATTTAAAAGAATTCAACAGCAAAATAAAACTGGTGTGTTTCATTATTTTTTTTTTTTTTAATTTTAAAATAAGTAGGTACATTAACTTATCAGGTATCTAATATAAAGTATAATTTACTCAAAGATGAAAAAGATATAGCTATCCATGACAATGCTTTAAATATTGCACTAACCATTGATGCTCTTTTGGAATGACCACAGTTTGTTGTACCTACTTAAGTTTAAAGTATGGGCGCTGAACGTTTGGTCACATTGACCCAAAAGCCAACACGTTTGGGTACAAATAGACACAACGTTTGGACACAAAATAAAAGGTATTTTATAATTTTACCTGGTAAATCAAAGAACGTTTGGGCAAAGGTAGGCAAGTAAATGAAAATAATTAACTTAAGTTAAGTTAAGTTAAGAGGACACAAGATCAATAAGTTAAAAGTTAACAAATAACAAATTATAAATTTAACTCGATAAGTTGAAAGTTAATATAGAAAAAAATATCAGCTTAACTCAGTTTAAAAAAAGTTAATCTATTTTTTTTTTAATTAGTAATAGTATGTAAATCACATAAAGAGTGAATGTGTCTTTCTAATTTCTAATCTATTAGTTATAAAAAACAATTTTATTGAACTTTAATCAAGATGTACACTGTATACCCTTTTACTTTTACTTGACTATTATTTACTAATTCAAACTATACTCATCTCAAATTAATAATTTAACAAATATATTTTTTTATATTGTGTAGCAATTGAATGCCATAATACGTGAAGATGAGTACATGGCCTTCATATATATTATAAGTTATAATATAACATTAAAACATAACGATTGTCAATTTGTAATTTAAAATTATTAATTGTATTAAAAACATATTAGTTAT
>NW_021771072.1:40354-41454 GCF_005508785.2 Acyrthosiphon pisum | reverse complement strand
TCATATTAGTTGTTATAGATACATATAGCAAATATGTATTTGTAGAACCGTTGAAAAATAAATCAGCGAAAGAATGTACAAAAGGAATGTTAAGTATATTGAAAAAAGCTAATCCAAAATTTTTACAGACAGATAATGGTACAGAATTTTATAATACTCAATTTCAAGATTTAATGAAAAAATATAAAATTAAACATTACAGTTCATACAGTGTTATTAAATGCTCAATCGCAGAACGCGTGATCCAAACTCTTAAAAATAATATATATAAACATTTTACTGCAACAGGTACATGGAATTGGTATAATACAATATCAAAAATTATACATAACTATAATAATACAAAACATAGAACAATCAAATGTACACCTAATGAAGCTCGGATGGATACAAACAGAATTAAATTTAATACATATATAAATTCTCAAACATTGTATAAGCCAAAATTTAAAGTTAACGATAAAGTACGAATATCAAAGTATAAACATATATTTAGTAAAGGATATACACCAAATTGGACAACGGAAATATTTACAGTTTCAAAAGTTTTACAAACAAATCCAGTAACTTATCAGCTAAAGGATGAATCAAACAATATAATCTTAGGTGGTTTTTATGAACAGGAAATTAAATTAACTGATTTTCCAAACACCTTTCTCATTGAACGTATTGTAAAAAAAGTTGGGAACAAAATGTTTGTTAAATGGTTAGGTTTTGATTCAAGTCAAAATTCGTGGATAACATCATCAGATATATTAAAATAATGATTTTATGTATAACACTTTTAAAATAAAATAAAATAAAAGTTTTTTTTATTAAGTCAAAATTAATTATTACACATCATCTCCTAATCCTCAATACCCTGTTTTTAAAAAACTTAATGTAACTCGACATAAAAAAAATCGCCATCTGGTAGCAAATTATTCAATGAAAATAAATAATACTGTTGCATTTTATCTCATAATTGTATTATAGTATTTATTGTCGTTTACAATTATTTAATAAAAAAGATTTTGATTCACTTGTATAATATGAAATATTAAAACCGTTAAGTCTTAGATGAAATTAAGTATATCCTTTTGAGAGGGATTTACCATATT
>NW_021771072.1:38935-40254 GCF_005508785.2 Acyrthosiphon pisum | reverse complement strand
GTCACAATTTTTATTTATAAGCATTTAAAGTTCAAATTTATACGAAATATGTCAAAATTGCGAAAATTTGCAAGTAATTTAGTGGTTGAAAAATCGTAAAAATTTTTTCTTTTATAACTAAGTTTTTAAAATTTGGTACAAGGTTCTCCATAAGTTTTTCTTTAAAAATAATATATCCTAGACTGACAAATCATCTCCGTTCAGAATCGTTTTTCGTATACAATGATATAATATCATTGGATTCAAATTTAATTCCATCCATTACAGTAACCCACTTGTAACCTACTGTACAGCAGAGCGACATCCACGACTTACCCGCCTTTTTTCTATTTATAAATATAAAAAAATACAAAGTTCTCGATAAATATACCTTTTTTTTCCGATAATATTTTCTATTGTGTATAATTTATAAAGCAGAGACCCGGGAGACGCGAACCGAATTTTTTCAATGGCCGTTTACTTACGCTAGTTCAAATTATTATACCTAGTCGGAATAAGAGCGCCACACGGGTCTCCGTTTATAGTTAAGGATTATTCTGGATATGATAAGCTGTTATCTCGGGGCACCCAACTGCCCGATGCCCCCTTCAGTGCCATACACACAATTTTATAATTATACAATCATTGTAAATCTAGTGGCACTGATTCAATGATTGCGCGATAAGTTGATAATTACCCACACACAATTTTTATATTTTCATCATCTGTTGAACATATTTTCAAAGAAATATTATTATTGACACAATATGTTTGATTGGTTTTCTTTATACCGAATACATATGGTTTAAATGTTGTCACAATAACCCATGGCAGCTAAGAAAATATGATCATAATATTTCCATAAAATATTGTAACAATCTACATTTCAGACATTGTAACAATGTATATCTTACACATTGTAATAATCTTTTCGATCATTATTGTATCAATATTTCTTTTAAATAATCCATCAATGTTCCTAAAAATATTGTTACAATGTGCTATTTACATATCATTAGAGACATTTCAAAACAATATTGTACACATGTTGTTTTTTATTCTTTTAAATATTTTGACAATAGTCCTGCTCCAAATCTTAGAAATTGTGGAAGCCTTTCCAGTTTCAAAAGTTATTTGTCAACATTTACTATGCTAAATGCTTAAATAATTTCTACAAAAGTACCTTTCCTAAAATACATAGAAAAACATTTATATTTAATATTAATAAATAATCAAAAATACTATATGTATACAAATCTATTTATTTATTTCAAACTTTAAATTGTTTAGTATATTATAGCACATATGATGGTAGCTTTCCAAAGTGCTTTTTGTAAAAA
>NW_021771072.1:35146-38835 GCF_005508785.2 Acyrthosiphon pisum | reverse complement strand
TTGGGATTTATTATTGGCGGCGGTTTGATACGGCCAGGTGAACTAAAAACTCGCGCGATATCGGACTTCCCTACTCCGGTCGACGTGACGTCGTTGAAAAGATTTTTGGGGCTTACCAGCTTCTTTCGCAGGTTTGTGGAAGGATACGCTATCATAGCAGAACCACTTACGCGATTGACCAAGAAGAACACGGATTTCTTGTGGAGCGATAAGCAGGATTGTGCTTTCCGCGTGCTGAAGGACCGATTGACGGAACCGCCGGTTCTTACTATGTTTGATTCAAATGCGGAAGTTACCGAACTCCATACTGATGCCAGCTCGTTAGGACTTGGCGCTATGCTATTACAGTCCAAGAAGACTAGCGACTCGCTTAAGTTGGTTTATTGTATAAGTAAAAAAACTAGTGATTCTGAATCCAAGTACCATTCCAGCAAGTTGGAATTGATGTGTGTGGTGTGGGCAATGAGCAAGTTACGTCAGTTTCTCTTGGGGTTGAAATTCGTGGTTTATACGGACTGCCAGGCGCTGGTGTATTTGAACTCATTCAAGGCGACGAACGCGCAAGTAGCCCGTTGGCACGATGTGTTACAAGAATATGATTTTACAATCAAATACAGACCTGGGAATCGGATGTGTCATGTGGATGCTTTGTCTAGGGCCCCAGTAAGTCCTGCTGGTGGTAAGGAACTTCCTTTCGACATGGAGTTGGAGGATAGATGGGACGTCTGTGTATTACTGACCATCGAAGATAAGGTACGGATGTGCCAAGTGGCTGATCAAGAGGTGTCAAGTATTGTTCAGAGACTAGATGCTGATCCAGTTGACTACAACTTGGTTGACAAAAGTTTTGCGCTAGAGAACGGGCTGCTGTACAGGCGAGTTAACGGCAAGCTGTTGTTCGTAATGCCTAGAGCCATGCGCAAGGGATTGGTGGTTGCTGCACATAATTTGAAAGGGCACCAAGCTGTGGACCGTACGGTTGCTAATATATTACAGGACTTTTGGTTCGTTAAGATACGGAGGTATGTCGCATTCCACATCAAGATGTGTTTCGAATGCCTGATGGTGAAGGGAACCAAGAGGCAAACAGCCAGGCCTGTTGCATCCGATTGCTGTAGGCAAAAGACCATTTGACACCGTACACCTTGATCATGTGGGCCCGTTGATTACCACTTCGAACGGCTTCAAGTATGTGCTAACTTTTGTGGACAACTTTACTAAATATGTAAATTTTTACCCTGTAGCTAGTACGAGCACTGACGAGACACTAGTGCGTCAAGAAATTTGTGAACGCTTATGGATTACCTCAAAGGTTAATTTCTGATAGAGGGACGTGCTTCACTGCTCGAGTGTTCGAAGAATATTGTGAAGGTCAAGGGATCAAACATATATTGACCTCCACGCGCCACCCACAAGCGAATGGTCAGATTGAGCGTACGCATAGTGTTCTTATGGCTGCATTAATGACGTGCTCAGAAGAAGGCAAGGATTGGGACGAGATTCTGACTGAGGTGCAGAACTCCATCAACAACAGCGAAAGTAAGGTCAGTACGAGAACACCGTTCGAGATGCTCCTTGGATATCGTCCACGGTTTCATCAAGGTGTTCTGAGGGAGTTGTCAAAAACAGCGGACAATTGGGAGCCTCCTGAAAAGGTACGTGAAGCTGTCCGTGAACAACTGGAGAAGAAGAAGGACAAGGACAAGGCCAGATATGATAGGCACAGGCACGACAACACCCATTACACGAACGGAGAGGTAGTGGTCATGAAAAGGGTTCCCACGGTTACTGGAGAGTCCACAAAGTTGCAAGACCGCTACAGGGGACCGCTAGTTGTCATCGAAGTGCTACCAGGAGATGTCTACCGCGTTGCAGAACTGGACCAAACAAAAAACAGCAGATTTGCAACAACGGCACATGTGTCGCAGTTAAAATCGTGGCGAATATACAAGGAAGATGAGCAGATGGAGGACGATGGTGACGAAACAGCCGAAGAGTCTGGTGGTAGTGAGACTATCGAAGAGAAGGAAGATGAAGAGACGGCTGAAACAGTCCGAGGAAGGTTTGGTAGAGTGAGAAGGCCACCTGTGTGGCATGCTGACTATGATTGTTAAATTGTAATTTTTCTAAGTCAATTGTTAAAATGTAATTTGTTGTCTAAGACTGAGACATTTGTTTAATTGTAAATTTTTCTAAGTCAATTGTTAAAATGTAATTTGTTGTCTAAGACTGAGACATTTGCTTAATTGTAGTTTCCTAAGTGTGTGTGACTCTCCCATCCTGTTAGCAGTAGTTACTAGTTAGTGCTAGTGAGCGGAGGTCCGCAAGGTGTGTGTGAGGGCCCGAGCTGCAACCTAAAAGTGATTTGAGTACTAAATAAATTAAGTGAATTTGAATCGTGCGTTTAATCATTTAAGTAGAGTAGTTAACAAAAAAATTTCGGAGCTATATTTTTCTTAACGGTGCTTATAATTATAATATAAGTGATTTTTATCTCAGCTTACTCATATTCAAAGTCCCGCAGTTCGCGGTCACGGTTCAGGTCCCGCAGTCCTTCAGTGGAGATAGTAATGGTATGTTTAAAAAATATTCAAGTTTTTGTATAGATAATCCTAACCAAACACATTAATTTTAAGTCAGCGAAGAATTTGGGTCAGGAAATGTACGAAATGTGTAAGAATTCCTGTCGTGCAGCATGGCGATGAGTAACCAATCAGCCAACTGCCGCAGCCAAAGCTCACGGATCAGGAACTCCTCAGTGTCTGGCGGAATTTCCTGACGAACCTGGCTCAACAGCTCGGCCGGAGTAGTTGGTTAGACATTCCGGGGCTCAGGGAGGTAGTTCTGCCACCAGCCACTGATGCGTGCTTCGCGATTCGGCATTCTCTTCGGCAGAAGTGCATGCTGGGCAGCGCACGTGTTCATGTACGTCAAAGTCACCAATGTGGCGCGTGGCGGAACGTGATAAAATGTTAGGACGTCGCGGTCAACAACAATACGTTTTTTAAATAAGTGTAGTCGTCGATGTATTCGGATTAAGAATTTATTAAGACAAAGTGAGCAATGCGTTTACATAAAGATAACAACGGCCAGTCACAACACGAATGTCGGTTTGTTGGCCGTCGGGTGTATAACGACGCGAGTTCAATTCGGGCACGACGTTGCGTTCGCCTTGCAGTGCAGGAAACGGTCGTTCTCGTTCAGTGATCGGAGAATGGCGGAGGACGAACAAGAGACGCGATTTCAACGTGGTTAGCGCGTATACGAACGGTAGTAGCAACGAGCGTGTCGCGTAAAGAAGCGTGGTTAAGGGACCGTGTGGCCGCCGCCGCCCAGCACTTCGTAGTCACAACGGACACCGAGGTGCCGGGTGGTGTGACCGACGGGGGAAAGTGTTATGGTGAGACCCACGGTTCGCCACACGATCATGCCTTAATTACTAATTAGTAATGTACTGTAATAAAAAAAGTAAAAGTAAAAAGTAAAAGTAAAAGTAAAAGTAAAAAAAAAAAATATTAAATCTTTAAGCACTATAAAGATGTGATATCATGAATTAATGCTAAGTATATTGAATTTAAGTAAACGTATTTTGTTTCAATAATTTATTTACTTTGCGAGGAATTATTTCTTAAACGAAACAAAGTGTGATGATTAAAATAATTAAATGGCCAGTGCCGTATTCCCAGTAA
>NW_021771072.1:31337-32155 GCF_005508785.2 Acyrthosiphon pisum | reverse complement strand
CCATGCGCAAGGGATTGGTGGTTGCTGCACATAATTTGAAAGGGCACCCAGCTGTGGACCATACGGTTGCTAATATATTACAGGACTTTTGGTTCGTTAAGATGCGGAGGTATGTCGCATTCCACATCAAGATGTGTTTCGAATGCCTGATGGTGAAGGGACCAAGAGGCAAACAGCCAGGCCTGTTGCATCCGATTGCTGTAGGCAAAAGACCATTTGACACCGTACACCTTGATCATGTGGGCCCGTTGGTTACCACTTCGAACGGCTTCAAGTATGTGCTAACTTTTGTGGACAACTTTACTAAATATGTAAATTTTTACCCTGTAGCTAGTACGAGCGCTGACGAGACACTACAGTGCGTCAAGAAATTTGTGAACGCTTATGGATTACCTCAAAGGTTAATTTCTGATAGAGGGACGTGCTTCACTGCTCGAGTGTTCGAAGAATATTTATTTATTTATTTATTTATTTATTTATTTTAAACGCCATACAGCTTTTACAATATATTACTTATTAAAGAATATACATTATAACATATTTATATATATATATATACATCTAAACATAACACATTGAATATCAATAAATTAAAATTATACTTTAGTACATAGTAGGCTCCTGAAATTTAAATTTAACGGAACAAAGACCAAAATCAGAGAAAAAAAAAAACAAAATATTTAACTAGTTTGACTATTAACGAAAGACATAGCTCTCCTTAAAGGATCATCATCCAAATAATTTTTTGACACTGGAGCAAGGTAGTAGGGGTCACGAGAACGGGTTATACCTGGAATGCGAAAACCTATTCTAGATAA
>NW_021771072.1:30468-31287 GCF_005508785.2 Acyrthosiphon pisum | reverse complement strand
ATAATAATATTACATTAAAATTACGGTAAAATAAAATAATAGCTTATCTTTAATTAAATATATCATTCTTACTAATAAGTAATAATAATTAAAATTAATTTTATAAATGTTTTTTTAGATTTTAGACAAGTAGTTGTTTTATTAAATGTTAATTTAATAATATTTAATACTATACAATATACATTTATAATTAATTTGATTATTATTTATTAATACTTAGTTGGTAATAACAAAGTAAAATTTAAACGTTTTACCATCACTTTGGAAAACTTTTAGGTAAAAAATAAAATAGGTATATACAAATAATTTGTTGGATTTCATAATTTATAAGTACCTAAAACAAAATACATTTTTTTAAGATATAAAGACCTATAAGTTTTATAAGAAAAAAAAAAGTAACTTATTTTTAACTAAGTTAAGTTACTTTTTTTTTCCAACTAACTTGTAACTTTAACGAGTTAAATAAAAAAGGAAAGTAACTTTTAACTTTAAACTTAACTTAAATTTTTCCAAATTAACTTAACTTAACGAGTTAAAAAAAATAGTTAACTTGCCCAGCCTTGTAAAAGATTATAAACTTACAGTAATTGGTACGATAAAAAAAAATAAGAGAGAATTCCCCGTTGAATTTACTGACTTAAAATATTCTAATCGAGCAGTAAATACATCGCTATTTTTATTTTCAAACAATTTGACCGCTGTCTCTTACAAAACAAAACCAACCAAACTCGTTACATTAGTGTCTTCCCTGCATAGTGATGACTCTATAAATGAAACTACTAAAAAGCCAACAATTGTAATGCACTATAATGAAACTAA
>NW_021771072.1:14823-29662 GCF_005508785.2 Acyrthosiphon pisum | reverse complement strand
CAGTAAAATGCGAATTTTGAAAAAATCGGAAAATTTTCAATAAATATGATAAGGTAAATAACGAAAATCTATGACTCTTAAACCGTTGCGCCGTCCCAGCAAATTCCGAACGCGATTAAACATACAGTACAGTCGACTCGACTTGAGCTAGGATATTTTATTATATAATTAATATTTATACGTTTATTTATTATAATATAATATAATACATGTGACTACCTATAGACCGATACAGTGCCTATATCGTGTATATTTATGCCAAATCAATCATCAAATATATAAATACCAATACGGCGTGACCGAGTAGGCAAAAGTACAAAAGGCAGTGAAATATAATATAATATAATAACGCAGTTTATTGAATCAAAAAAAAACATGTAAATATGTCAATAAAAAAATCGAAATCTTCGACACATGTATTTAGGGCCTGTATATAGTAATACCCACGCGACGTAAAGTGGTAAAACTGGACTTTTCTAAAAATGTATTACTCGGTTTGCACGTTATCTCCTCCGCGGCGGGTCGGCGGGAACAAAGTACGGCCGCGCGCGGCCTGTAAATTTAGCGGGGAACGCGTATAAGGTCCGAACGGGTACGCAGGAAGTCCTCAAAGCGGGTTAAGCTGAAAAATCTGAATTAAACTAAATTATTTATATTAATAGATTAGTTAATAAATAAACAAATCAAGTTTTTAAATTTTTTTTAAATTTCTTCATAAATATACCATTTTTTTCCCCGGTTTTCTTTTTTTCTATTTATAAATATAAAAAAATACAAAGTTCTCGATAAATATACCTTTTTTTTTCCGATAATATTTTCTATTGTGTATAATTTATAAAGCAGAGACCCGGGAGACGCGAACCGAATTTTTTCAATGGCCGTTTACTTACGCTAGTTCAAATTATTATACCTAGTCGGAATAAGAGCGCCACACGGGTCTCCGTTTATAGTTAAGGATTATTCTGGATATGATAAGCTGTTATCTCGGGGCACCCAACTGCCCGATGCCCCCTTCAGTGCCATACACACAATTTTATAATTATACAATCATTGTAAATCTAGTGGCACTGATTCAATGATTGCGCGATAAGTTGATAATTACCCACACAGAATTTTTATATTTTCATCATCTGTTGAACATATTTTCAAAGAAATATTATTATTGACACAATATGTTTGATTGGTTTTCTTTATACCGAATACATATGGTTTAAATGTTGTCACAATAACCCATGGCAGCTAAGAAAATATGATCATAATATTTCCATAAAATATTGTAACAATCTACATTTCAGACATTGTAACAATGTATATCTTACACATTGTAATAATCTTTTCGATCATTATTGTATCAATATTTCTTTTAAATAATCCATCAATGTTCCTAAAAATATTGTTACAATGTGCTATTTACATATCATTAGAGACATTTCAAAACAATATTGTACACATGTTGTTTTTTATTGTTTTAAATAATTTCTACAAAAGTACCTTTCCTAAAATACATAGAAAAAACATTTATATTTAATATTAATAAATAATCAAAAATACTATATGTATACAAATCTATTTATTTATTTCAAACTTTAAATTGTTTAAGTATATTATAGCACATATGATGGTAGCTTTCCAAAGTGCTTTTTGTAAAAAATTACAATTAATTAAATTTATATTAGTTTTTAGTTGGTAAGTTGTTTTTTTTTTCGTAACCCTATAAGTTGCCTGTGCTAACCACTTTGCTGTTACAGTGGATATTTCATGGTCTGGTGTTGCAATGAACTTCTTATCACTTCTTAAAGCATCTGAAAAAAAAATTAATTGTTAAAATATTTTTCTATTAAAAAGGCTTAGTTAATATTCTTAATTTTAAATTTAATAATAAGTCAATCACTCTAATATTCAAAATAATAAATTTAAATATAGATTATTCTGAATGTACCATTATTTACTATGTTTGAAGGAAGGAGACTATATACATTGGAAATTATATCAACTATATAAAGTCCACCGAACATAGGACATGAATTTTAAAATAATGATATATGTTATTAATAAAATGTTATTTATAAAGTAACTGTTAATCGTATTATATTAGTACCTTTCTAAAATTAAAATCAAAACTATAGCCATTAGGGTTAAGGAAAAAAGTATTACCAAAGAGTAATTGACAAGAGTTTAACCCGTAAAATTTTGATTTTCCTTTAAAACCTAAAAAAGAAAATTGCTGAAGAAAGGAATCTTCAAACATCTTTGACATCATTCGCCGAACTGATTCTGATATACTTTTCCCCACTAATCTTGCCAATATAATTGCCTATAATGAAAATTATATTAGAAGAAATTACTAAATTCATTATATATTATAATTTAAATGATTATCTGAAAATTAAATTATTTAAATTTAAATATTGAATTTATCCACTAATTCTAAAAAAAACTAACTATTTCATTTCTACCATGATTAGGAGGCTCATATGTTTTATCAATATCACTGTCGTCTTCGTTATCCATTATTTCATCACTATTGTCTATAAAATTAAAAAAAATGTATATTAAAAACAAAGAACAGACACAATTTTCGAGTTGAATACCTGACAAAACTTGATGACCAGATTTTATTTGTGGCTGGCTCTTAGACTGACTGCAGTTATTCATATTTTTTCGATTTTTCATAATCGAAGTATCATGTACATAGATCATAGATAATAGACATAGATAATATAATTCAAATTTGAACCAAAATAATTTCAAATTTCAAACATTATTTTTGACTTCCTAGTTCCTACGCAGATAACCTAATAGCAGATAAAAAAACTTATAAAATTTGAAAATTTGTCACGATAAACAGCTCAAAAAACATATATTAACATATATTTTTTTATAACACAATTCCAAAGTAGGTATTTATAAGATTTTATTGACATCCGAAACTGATTTTAATTAATTAACTGACAGAACAAAACTTAAAAATATGACGTACGTACCGATACTAGTTATCTGTAATGCATTAATAGTGTTATTTTAACTTTTAAGTATAAATAATAATATATATAAGTGATATTTTCTATAATAAATTAACTACTTATAATGTATACTTGAGTATACTTTAATTAAGTATACTGTACACCAATACAATTAGTAATATATAATATATTATAATATACCTAACCATGTAGGTTGTAACTTTTAATATTTTATTATTTTATATTTTTATACCTACCTATTGATTAACATTAATAAATAATGAGCTACAGATGTGGGTATACTATATAGTAGTATAAGGACAGGTAGGGTATTATACTCTAAAGTATAAATATTATAGTATACCTATAATACTAAATATGTAATATATAATATATACCTAAATACCTAATATATATTATACCTACTAACTACTGTCGTCTGTCACTTAAGTAATATTACTGTTTATTTATTGTGATCGACGAGTATTATATTATAACTGTACAAAAATATTAAATATAGGTAGGTATGTTTTATTATTATTATTCATTATTAAAAAGTATTTTAAAAATTATCTATTTAAAATATATAATTTTTCAAACAGTAATATATAGTTACGCAGTATAATTATACAAGTAATTTTATTGTAATTATTTAATTTCAATTGTTTCGGCTGAATAAATAAATAAAATAATATATAATATATAGCCATTGACCAATTAGGTAGGCATAAGGCGTAGCGTATATAAAATTATAATGTATTTATCCATAAATTAAATTAAATATATATAATAATATAATAAAAATGATACAAATACTAACCTAACTTACAATAACTATTGTAACGATTGTTACATCATTACTTATATTTTATAAACATAATAATAATATATGTACAATATAGGCACATATTATATATAATATGTACCTACCTATCTATTATTTACAATAATATACCAACTATATATATTATTGATAGCGATGACCGTCACGCGCACCTGAACTCTGAGATATTCCCACATTTTGGCATAATTTGCTCGTAATAGTGATAATAAACATTATTTTGTTTTTGTATTATTTATAATTAATTGGATAAATCGCCATTTATTATTGTAATATTAAAATCCTAAATACCATTCATGTTCCGAGCTACGGTTAAAATATTTTCAAAAGAAACTAACTTCTTCCCTGAATATCTTATACCTACTTAACTAAATATTACGTTCTTGTACTTTAAATAAACATATTGTCAGATTATCTATCAGAACATATTTTATCAATAACTATAGATATTCATTGTCTCAATATTTTGACTTGATGTTGCTTAATATATTTCCCTGTTCATTAAATTAATATATTGTCAGCATATCTACCAGAAGATATGGTATCAATAACTTTCGATCTACATTGTCTCAATATTTTCGCTTGATGTTTCTTAAAATATTTTCTTGGCCATTAAAATATATATTGTTACAATATGTTTTAAAAATGTATTTATAAAATATAGTTTTGTTCTTAATATAAACATATTGTCAAAATGTATTGGACCAACATATTTTAAAGAACACAAAGAAAACTTATGTCTACAATATAAATATTTTCCAATTGCTGTGTAGGTACTATAGCACCGAATTTGATACACAATATTTATAATGATAATAATACTGATTAAGACTGCTTGTGAGCGTGAACACTATTTTTTTTCTTTTATCAGTTAATTAAATGAATATTACATAATATGCATATTGGCCATATTCATGGTTAGACAACAATTAACAATGAAAAAAACACTCATAAAGTAGAATTTTTATATTTTAGTAATTGTTGATTTTTTAAAATCATTCTCCTGTAAAGTTGTCCTTTTAGCACATATCATGTTTTGGCTCTCAACCACAGAATTATTTATTATAAATGCATAAACTTATCTTTTGTGCAAAATCAATTTTATCAATGAATTGAGAAATGTTCGATTTTACTTTAACATTTTTTTTCAATTTGTTGAATTATTGTTTGATCCAGAACATAGATGGATAAATCTGTGGGCATTGAATCGTTTTGTGATTGTGACATTGGCGTACTTTCACGTAATATAAAATAATACAAAGCTCTCGGTAACGCGAATAACTGTCCAACCGGGAGATCAGACGTTTTAAAAAGGGGTAAAACTCGACATTTTGACTTTATTTTCTCACTTTGAGTGGATAAGTGATAAGGATAGTGGATTCGTGATAAGGGTGGTGGATATGTGATAAGAAAAATGGACGTGTGATAAGGGTAAAGGATTCGTGATAAGGGAGGTGAACCTGAGTATTAACAATGTCGGAAGCTGCAATGGTCTTGTGGTCCGGTCGTCTATCGATGTTGAAATAGTGATGAGAATTTGTGATAAGAAAAGTGAATAAGTGATAAGGATAGTGAATTTGTGATAAGGATAGTGGATTCGTGATAAAGGAGGTGAATTTCTGATAAGGATAGTAGATTTGTGATAAGGATGATGGATTAGCTAACCAGTTTATTACTTAACCAGATGGCTGTTAAAGTTTTTTACTTCCGTCGAAAACGCCAAATCACTTAAAAAATTCAAATATTTCAGACGGTCGAACTAATCATAATACAGCTGCCACGATTTTATTGGGGTGTAGCAGGTCTGTCATCTAAGTCATCTGAGTTATCCGGACAATTTGAGATGGGCAGGTCACTGCAACAGGTATGCAATCGGACAGCGTTCATTACTGTCACCGAAAACCCAAAATTAAGTCATAAATCATATAGCGGCGATATTTTAGGGGTGTCTAGCAGGTCAGTCAACTCAGTTATCCGAGTAGGCAATCCGACTGCGTCAAATCGCGGATAGCGTTCATTACTGTCACCGAAAAATGAAATTTTTAGTCACCTCAGTTATCCGAGTACAGCGTTCGTTACTGTCACGTGAAAAATCAAAATGAAGTCAAAAGTTATGTGTAAAAAAAATTCAAAACATTTCGGGAGTCCATGCAAATCATATAGCCACCCTCTTTTTTGGGTGTCTAGCAGGTCAGTCACCTCAGTTTTTTGGGTGTCTAGCAGGTCAGTCACCTCAGTTATCCGAGTAGGCAATCCGAATTCGCTGGATAGCGGACAACGCGTGACTAACGGATCACGTCATCAAGTATGTTTTTGGGTGTCTAGCAGGTCAGTCACCTTCCTCGACGTTGGACGTAGTCACCCTAGTAGTCACTTCGTCGGATAGCGGACAATGTGCGACGTCCGGGTCAAGGCATCGGGTATGCAATCTGACCGAATAGCAGACAACGTTTTTTACTGTCGTCAAAAAATTTTCCGCGGGCGTGAAGAGAGCCCCGTCGGAAATCCGACCTTGCCAAGCGCCTGGGCGGAACCGACGCTTCACGAGCATTGTTACTCGAGCCCGGCCGGTGGGCGCGTACGCCTTGCGCGTCCGCGCACGCCGTCCGCACTTGGGGAACTGGTGTGGATGGACTCGCGGAGGCTGTGGGAGTACCGTCTTAGCAGAAGGGGGGGAATTGTCCGGTTAGCAACCCGGCGCTCGCTGGCGCAGAACTTTCGAAACCCACCGATCAACCTCCTCGACAGAGCGTTGCCAGCGGAACATCGTATGGCGCTCGGGCGCCCGGTGTACCCGGCTGGAGGGACGAGTCTGCGCCACCCAAGGCGAGAAGTAGCCAGTCCCGCTTAAGTGGTAATAGGGGGTCACCCCACCGGGATGTTGGTCTTATACCTCCCGTCACAAAGGTTTTGAATGTCGTCGAAAAATTATAAAAATACTAAATTATACCAAATTATAAAAAAATAATAATATTTCGGGTGCCCATGGTAATCGTAATATAGTCGCCGTGATTTGTTGAGTGTCTAGCAAGTCAGTCATCTCGATTGACGATAACATAGTTACCGACGTAAGCAATCCGACTACGTTTGATAGCGGATAGGGTGCAACGCAACGTCAGATCCACCACGCCGAGTCGTATATGTATATAGGTGTTACTATATTATTTATTACTATACTCTATCCATAGGTTTATTAAGTACACAATGCAAACGACAATCATACCTACGCGCATATACATAAGACATGTCATAGGTAACGCATAATATATAATAAGACATTAAATAAACTTTATGTACATAATAAGTAAACCCATATAATGTTATATTAACCAATAACCAATAAACATTAAACATTTCCGTGCGTATTATATATCGGAAAAATTATGTGAATTTCGGGCGGCCACGTCAATAGTTTTTGTCGTTATAAGCCTAGTAGCAGAGCAATATTGAATCGAAACTCGATCAGCTGATTGGGGTTTTGTTTCTGTATGAACCTCCGAAAAATACGGAAACGTTTCCGCGCACCAACATGATGTCCACCAACCCAAGGTCTCTCGTATCATATGATTGGCGGGAAACTTTACGCGGGAAAAGTCGAACCTATTGTAAGTTATTCGCTGATAGCGAGTGGATCGACGGTCGGTGATAAGGCCTACCACTTTGGCGGTATTCTGTCGAAGGCGGGAATGTTTGAAAACCATGTTTGCATGTTTGAGTGAAAGTCCTATGGCATTATTATGACAATATGAAAAAAATTTTGCAAAAATGAAAAAAAGAACGATGGTCAAAAGTGTAAGGTTTAATGCCGTGTTCAAATAAATAATAAAAATATAAAATATCGATATAATATTATGTCAATACAATAATCTGCCGTGCGATATCGTTACTCGTATGGGTTGCCTGCGTTATTGTTATTGTTATTGTCACCGTTCTGAGACAATGGACTGCGCTGACCACCGACACGTTCTTAAACGGCCAACTGTCGACCGAGGCACATCACCTCCTCTAGAGAGCTAGTCTTGTTCTACGTTTTCATCAAAACACGTGAATATACAATGTAATATTGTTACAAATATTGTTTTATTGATTTAATTCGATGCTTTTTAAAACGTTCACCGCTAATCGTAGGTATTTACTAATCAATTCAATGTAACACATGCTTTCCGTTTAACGAATTTAATATTTTATCATACCAATTATACGGACAAATTCTTTTGTTTCACTTTACACAGCAACAATGTATTAGAACATTTGTACTTGTTTTTAACACGTTTAACGCGGATCGTATTTATTAATTAATATTAATTAATATTAAATAACTTATCTGTTTTTAGTATACACATTTTTAAAAAAAATGTTTCCATTGTCTTTAGAATGAGTGGGAATATTGCAATCACCGGCAAATATTGTACGGTGTACAATGTGCCGGTGTACAGAGGCCGCAGGCGTGGTGGCAGCCGAAGTAAGTTTAAATTATTAGTGTTTATAGTATAATATGATATTGTGATGTTTACGCGTTTCAGAATGTTATAGTTGCAATGACAATGGTAATTTTTCGCGTGACTCTGGTGAGTGTGTATAGGTACTTAACTACAGCGGCGTGGTGGGCGGTAGCTGGTGGTTCCCCCGTTAAATGTAATATTATGATATATGTACCTACTCAATAGAGAATTATTTTGCATTAATACTTGGAATATTTGTAACTTGCCTCTGGAAAATTTGCAGTTCGCCACGCTACTAATTTTACTTGCTTCTCAACAGTTTCTTTATGATTGTAGTAATGTGTATTGTAGTCGAACCCACGGTCAATGTCAGCAGAGGCAATACAAACGAGCGATTTATCGCTGTCGTTCGATGAAGTACGGGACCATGTAATCCAAGGTCTGCATTCGCGTGAAATGGCTATGTATGCTCTGTGCAGAGTGCATAGGGATGAGAATGATTTATTCGCAGACATATTGGACTGGGAGCGGATGGACTCGCTGCGAAAAACGGACGCGAAGTCTGATCGACCTGTCAAGCCCAAGGACTCGTACAAAACGAATGAACAACGGAGTCAATCAGCAGGTGACTCTCTAAAGGATAAAAGGACTTGGAGGCGTGCGGTACCGGTTGGAGACAAAGCGGTTGCCGCTACGTCGAGCCAAGAGAACAATGTGACTGATGATGTCGGGCGTGGCAGCTGCTTCAACTGTCACAAGGTAGGGCATCTTTCCCGCGAATGTCCTACGAAAAGAAAACCAATGACATGTTTTCGCTGTGGCGTAGCTGATCATATGGTGAAGAATTGCCCGACCCAGCAACAAGTCAACATTATTACTGAACGGAAGAACGTGAAAGCACCTCATCCGTACCAGAAGGTCGGAGTTGTGAACGACTGTGAGTTCGTTGCACTATTGGACACAGGCAGTCACTTCACGTTGTTCAAGGCAACACTTGCAATTAAGCGTGGCGTAAGCGTTCGACCATTTGTAAAACCGTTGTATGGTGTTGGCAGCACGGTTGTGCCTGCTCTAGAGACTGTCGGGGAGGCGGAGATCGAAATAACTATTAACGGAGTCAACGCCGGACCAGTAGTAACGCTGATCGTTCCCGACGACGTTCAAGGACCCGATGCCATTATAGGAAGGAATTGGTTAGATTCGACTGCTGTATCGTACTATAAATCAGGAGGTCAATTAGTACTCGCGGAATCAAACATTGTGAATAAACTAGTTGACACTACCGTTGTTACGTTGGGTAACGAATTGGACAGTTTGCATGTAGTGAGTACGGAGAGCGAACTGGAGCGTGCACCACTTGATTTAAGCGAATTCAAGTTTGTGGATGAAGAGGCGAGTGCTGCAGAGAGGTCAAGTCTGTCCGACTTGGTCAATGAGTATCGAGATTGTTTTGCCACTAGCTTGGAGGAACTTGGCTGCACTCCCTTGACATCGATGGATATCTCGGAGGTAACAGGCAGCAAACCAGTTATGTGCAAACCCTACAAAACGACGGCGGCTGACAGGGCCGAAATAGAAAAAATTGTAAGTGATTGGAAACGCTGTGGGCTGGTGGTCGAAACTCGCTCACCTTATGCCAGCCCGGTATTACTTGTTAAGCAAAACGCTGGCAAGCAATAGGCTTTGTGTTGATTACAGGCGCCTCAACAATCAGACCCTCCGGCAACACTTTCCATTGCCTGATATGAACGAGCAACTGCATTCGTTGGGGAACAGCAGGTTGTTCGCACAGTTGGATTTGGCCAGTGGATACCTGCAAATACCATTAACGGACGAGGCGGCCGCGAAGACTGCATTCATAACTGAAGACACCACAGGTCAGTTTACCCGTATGCCGTTTGGTTTGTCCGGGGCAGTAGCCGAGTTTACTCGACTGATGCGGCATGTGCTGGGACCATTGCACGGGAAAATTGTCAGGAACTATTTAGATGATATGGTCAATGATATGGTCATCAAACTGAGGTTGGTGTTTGATCGGCTGAGGAGTGCGTGTCTGACTCTCAAACCATCGAAGTGTGCCTTCGGTGCCAAGCAGATCGAATTTTTGGGATTTATTATTGGCGGCGGTTTGATACGGCCAGGTGAACTAAAAACTCGCGCGATATCGGACTTCCCTACTCCGGTCGACGTGACGTCGTTGAAAAGATTTTTGGGGCTTACCAGCTTCTTTCGCAGGTTTGTGGAAGGATACGCTATCATAGCAGAACCACTTACGCGATTGACCAAGAAGAACACGGATTTCTTGTGGAGCGATAAGCAGGATTGTGCTTTCCGCGTGCTGAAGGACCGATTGACGGAACCGCCGGTTCTTACTATGTTTGATTCAAATGCGGAAGTTACCGAACTCCATACTGATGCCAGCTCGTTAGGACTTGGCGCTATGCTATTACAGTCCAAGAAGACTAGCGACTCGCTTAAGTTGGTTTATTGTATAAGTAAAAAAACTAGTGATTCTGAATCCAAGTACCATTCCAGCAAGTTGGAATTGATGTGTGTGGTGTGGGCAATGAGCAAGTTACGTCAGTTTCTCTTGGGGTTGAAATTCGTGGTTTATACGGACTGCCAGGCGCTGGTGTATTTGAACTCATTCAAGGCGACGAACGCGCAAGTAGCCCGTTGGCACGATGTGTTACAAGAATATGATTTTACAATCAAATACAGACCTGGGAATCGGATGTGTCATGTGGATGCTTTGTCTAGGGCCCCAGTAAGTCCTGCTGGTGGTAAGGAACTTCCTTTCGACATGGAGTTGGAGGATAGATGGGACGTCTGTGTATTACTGACCATCGAAGATAAGGTACGGATGTGCCAAGTGGCTGATCAAGAGGTGTCAAGTATTGTTCAGAGACTAGATGCTGATCCAGTTGACTACAACTTGGTTGACAAAAGTTTTGCGCTAGAGAACGGGCTGCTGTACAGGCGAGTTAACGGCAAGCTGTTGTTCGTAATGCCTAGAGCCATGCGCAAGGGATTGGTGGTCTGCACATAATTTGAAAGGGCACCCAGCTGTGGACCATACGGTTGCTAATATATTACAGGACTTTTGGTTCGTTAAGATGCGGAGGTATGTCGCATTCCACATCAAGATGTGTTTCGAATGCCTGATGGTGAAGGGACCAAGAGGCAAACAGTCAGGCCTGTTGCATCCGATTGCTGTAGGCAAAAGACCATTTGACACCGTACACCTTGATCATGTGTGCCCGTTGGTTACCACTTCGAACGGCTTCAAGTATGTGCTAACTTTTGTGGACAACTTTACTAAATATGTAAATTTTTACCCTGTAGCTAGTACGAGCGCTGACGAGACACTACAGTGCGTCAAGAAATTTGTGAACGCTTATGGATTACCTCAAAGGTTAATTTCTGATAGAGGGACGTGCTTCACTGCTCGAGTGTTCGAAGAATATTGTGAAGGTCAAGGGATGAAACATATATTGACCTCCACGCGCCACCCACAAGCGAATGGTCAGGTTGAGCGTACGCATAGTGTTCTTATGGCTGCATTAATGACGTGCTCAGAAGAAGGCAAGGATTGGGACGAGATTCTGACTGAGGTGCAGAACTCCATCAACAACAGCGAAAGTAAGGTCAGTACGAGAACACCGTTCGAGATGCTCCATGGAAATCGTCCACGGTTTCATCAAGGTGTTCTGAGGGAGTTGTCAAAAACAGCGGACAATTGGGAGCCTCCTGAAAAGTTACATGAAGCTGTCCGTGAACAACTGGAGAAGAAGAAGGACAAGGACAAGGCCAGATATGATAGGCACAGGCACGACAACACCCATTACACGAACGGAGAGGTAGTGGTCATGAAAAGGGTTCCCACGGTTACTGGAGAGTCCACAAAGTTGCAAGACCGCTACAGGGGACCGCTAGTTGTCATCGAAGTGCTACCAGGAGATGTCTACCGCGTTGCAGAACTGGACCAAACTAAAAACAGCAGATTTGCAACAACGGCACATGTGTCGCAGTTAAAATCGTTGCGAATATACAAGGAAGATGAGCAGATGGAGGACGATGGTGACGAAACAGCCGAAGAGTCTGGTGGTAGTGAGACTATTGAAGAGAAGGAAGATGAAGAGACGGCTGAAACAGTCCGAGGAAGGTTTGGTAGAGTGAGAAGGCCACCTGTGTGGCATGCTGACTATGATTGTTAAAATGTAATTTGTTGTCTAAGACTGAGACATTTGTTTAATTGTAATTTTTCTAAGTCAATTGTTAAAATGTAATTTGTTGTCTAAGACTGAGACATTTGTTAATTGTAAATTTTTCTAAGTCAATTGTTAAAATGTAATTTGTTGTCTAAGACTGAGACATTTGTTTAATTGTAATTTTTTCTAAGTCAATTGTTAAAATGTAATTTGTTGTCTAAGACTGAGACATTTGCTTAATTGTAGTTTCCTAAGTGTGTGTGACTCTCCCATCCTGTTAGCAGTAGTTACTAGTTAGTGCTAGTGAGCGGAGGTCCGCACGGTGTGTGTGAGGGCCCGAGCTGCAACCTAAAAGTGATTTGAGTACTAAATAAATAAGGTGAATTTGAATCGTGCGTTTAATCATTTAAGTAGAGTAGTTAACAAAAAAATTTCGGAGCTATATTTTTCTTAACGGTGCTTATAATTATAATATAAGTGATTTTTATCTCAGCTTACTCATATTCAAAGTCCCGCAGTTCGCGGTCACGGTTCAGGTCCCGCAGTCCTTCAGTGGAGATAGTAATGGTATGTTTAAAAAATATTCAAGTTTTTGTATAGATAATCCTAACCAAACACATTAATTTTAAGTCAGCGAAGAATTTGGGTCAGGAAATGTACGAAATGTGTAAGAATTCCTGTCGTGCAGCATGGCGATGAGTAACCAATCAGCCAACTGCCGCAGCCAAAGCTCACGGATCAGGAACTCCTCAGTGTCTGGCGGAATTTCCTGACGAACCTGACTCAACAGCTCGGCCGGAGTAGTTGGTTAGACATTCCGGGGCTCAGGGAGGTAGTTCTGCCACCAGCCACTGATGCGTGCTTCGCGATTCGGCATTCTCTTCGGCAGAAGTGCATGCTGGGCAGCGCACGTGTTCATGTACGTCAAAGTCACCAATGTGGCGCGTGACGGAACGTGATAAAATGTTAGGACGTCGCGGTCAACAACAATACGTTTTTTAAATAAGTGTAGTCGTCGATGTATTCGGATTAAGAATTTATTAAGACAAAGTGAGCAATGCGTTTACATAAAGATAACAACGGCCAGTCACAGCACGAATGTCGGTTTGTTGGCCGTCGGGTGTATAACGACGCGAGTTCAATTCGGGCACGACGTTGCGTTCGCCTTGCAGTGCAGGAAACGGTCGTTCTCGTTCAGTGATCGGAGAATGGCGGAGGACGAACAAGAGACGCGATTTCAACGTGGTTAGCGCGTATACGAACGGTAGTAGCAACGAGCGTGTCGCGTAAAGAAGCGTGGTTAAGGGACCGTGTGGCCGCCGCCGCCCAGCACTTCGTAGTCACAACGGACACCGAGGTGCCGGGTGGTGTGACCGACGGGGGAAAGTGTTATGGTGAGACCCACGGTTCGCCACACGATCATGCCTTAATTACTAATTAGTAATGTACTGTAATAAAAAAAGTAAAAGTAAAAAGTAAAAGTAAAAGTAAAAGTAAAAAAAAAAAATATTAAATCTTTAAGCACTATAAAGATGTGATATCATGAATTAATGCTAAGTATATTGAATTTAAGTAAACGTATTTTGTTTCAATAATTTATTTACTTTGCGAGGAATTATTTCTTAAACGAAACAAAGTGTGATGATTAAAATAATTAAATGGCCAGTGCCGTATTTCCCAGTAAACACTTTAAGCTAGTGCTTTGGGCGGCAAATTATTTTTAATATTACATTTTTATTATATGTTACCAGAACTGAAAGCAATGCAACTAATTATAAAATGTTTTTAGACCAACGAGATTGTGGTAATTTTGATTGTAAGGTTATTTTTAATTTCAAATTTGTAGAGTTTATCATCTTATAATAGCATTGCTGCGTTAGGTATTTATGATTATTTTAATATTATTATTAATGTTTATATTATTCTAAATTTTTTTTTAAGAAATTAGCATTAATTCATGATATCACATCTTTATAGTGCTTAAAGATCTAATATTTTTTTTTTACCTAGCCATTTTTACACGAAGTTTATGAGGGTTTTTGTTGTGATATCATTAATTTTTATAAATGCAAATTCAAATAATAATAATGATAATGTATCTATATTTTTATCTTTAATTTTATCTAAATAATATATCTAAAATGACTATAATTGTTTTAGTTTTGTTTTTCTAGAATTATTATATACACGACTTTGCCACCACGAGGTCATCTTTCTTTATTAGAAATAAGATCATTACACCTAAACCAAATATTTGATTTTTTGATTATGCTTGTGTAATGATTCTCCGTGGTAGCAAATTGCAGAACACAAGTTATAAGTGTTGTCGTCAATTTGTAAGGTCGTTGTTGGTAGAGATACTAATGCTATATTTTGCATTTT
>NW_021771072.1:13538-14723 GCF_005508785.2 Acyrthosiphon pisum | reverse complement strand
TTCTAATAACTCATTCCATAATTGTAATTGTATATACACATATTGACTTGGACTAGATACATGCATTTTAACGGCACTAATAAGTCGATAAGTCCATTTTTCAATATTTCCACGAAAGGGAAACAGTAACTTTACCTTGATTTGTTTAGAGGATTGTGGAGATACCAATTTTTTTGTTGAACTTATTTTTTTAACGTTCGCTCGTATAGTCGTTACTATATGTATTATATAGTGTGTATGTATTATATGTACTATATATTACTAGTACTAGTTACACTGTACTGAAACAAAACATTTAAAAAGGAAAATATTTTGCCTCCCCTTGAGCAATTCCTGCAAATTCCCATGCGACTGAGTAGCTTATTAAAATCCATCAGTATATATATTTGTATACAGAGAAGTATTATGTTGGTTGGTTTAAAAAATTTTAAATATAAATTTAACGGTGAGAATAGTTACTAAACTGACAAATCCAACTTCCAATACCAAGGCATTTTAGAATGTATTTTATTCATTTAGATCAGCGGTTCCCAACCTTTTTTTCCTTCTGTACCTAAGCTTAATATTTTTCTAGATTGTATCCCTCTTTATATTTTTAAAAAATGTTCACATAACCACTCTTAAAACATTTAATTAAAAATAACAATAATATAATATAATGTAATAATTGTATATATTTTTATATTGAGTAATAAGACACATAAAAAAATTACTTATTTTACTTATTTAATAAACAAAAAATTGAAATGAAAATAATTAGTGAGATCCTTGACCTTGTTTCAAATCACATAATTTTTTAATATCAGGTTCAAATGATGCAAGATATAATCTTAAATCTGGAGCTGCGTTTAGTTTATTTCTATACTTATTTTTAATAAAGATATATGAAGAAAACGCTCTTTCGACCAACTCCGTACTAGTAAATCGCAATAGGAACTCAATTGCCTTGTCAGAGATTCGCTCATATTCGTTTCTAATATCTACCCAAAAGTTAATAAGTGGTTTTTTTTTAAACTCACTTTTTAAAGTTGTGTCACATGAAAGTTCTATCAATTTTTCTTTTTCTACAATCGATAAAGATGTAGCTTTTTGAAATAATTCTTCATTAAAAGGATTTGAAATCTAATTGTATTCTTCGTCAGGTTTGGAAAGTATATTTTGAATGATAATTTTAACCCTTCCAGA
>NW_021771072.1:7967-13488 GCF_005508785.2 Acyrthosiphon pisum | reverse complement strand
ACGTTTCAAATACCTCAGGTTGGTCATTTTCAATACATACCCTCCAAAAATCTATTTTTTTAACCATTGATTTAATTTTATCCGAAACACCGAAAATCGTTACTGATTTTTTTTGAAGTGCCAAATTTAAATTGTTTATTTGTAAAAAAAATATCAGATAAATACGCAAGCGCCTGAAGCCAATTGCAGTAATTTTGGAGATATTTGAAAAGAATGATCTTCAAAAAATATTTGGACCTCATGCCTTAGTTCGAATAAACGTGCAAGTACCTTGCCACGGGATAGCCACCTTACTTCTGTGTGAAAAAGTAAACTTGAATGAGGACTCATCATGTCTTCGCGTAAAGCTTTAAATATTCTCGAATTTGTAGACCTTGCTTTTATAAAATTAACTAATTTAACTGCTTCATCAAGAACGACTTTTAGTTCCCCTGGAAGGTTTTTAGATGCTAAACTCTGTCGATGAATACAACAATGACTCCAGTTTATATTAGGAACTATTTTCATAACGCGACCTCGAAGACCAGAATATATACCCGACATTGAATTTCCACCATCGGTACATAATCCACAACAATTAGACCAATTAATACTCATTTTTTTGAAATAACAATCAATAGCATTGAATATATCTTCACCAGTTGTGCGTTCAGGCAATAAATGACAAAGCAAAACATTTTCATCAACTTCATTATTATTTAAGTACCTTGCAATAACAAGTAAAACTGCGAAATTGGTAACATCGGTGCTTTCATCAACTTTAAATTTTACTGTTTTTTATTCTATCTATTACTGTCAACTGACACAAGTTTTCATTTGTAATAACGTATAATATTGCATATTTTCGAAACGAATAGTTTCAAATTAACCAAATTCAATATTTTTCCGCCATTACTCAATTTTTTTTCGCGTACCCCTTGAGATCATCGCGAGTACCCCTAGGGGTACGCGTACCCCCGGTTGAGAACCGCTGGTCTATACAAACGTTTGATTAAGTTGTCAAAAAATATCTCTACTGAAAAAGTCCAAAGAGTACGTCAAAGTCATAACTCAAGTAAATTAATTAAACTAGAACAAATACAAATTGTGGAAAACAAAAAAGTATATATTATCAAATCATTATCCAATCCCTCACAGTAGCTCTATATTATAAAAACTGATGAAACATGTACACAGTCATCATGTTTGAAATTTAAAAAGTGTAATATTTGCATTCACACTTTTCATTGCTCTTGTATTGATAATGTTATTAAAGCAAATATTTGTGAACACATACATGCTTGTGCTTGCGAGTTTATAAGTTTAAATGGCAATACTGAAAACACTGTTTTTCAAGACTCAAATATGACAGAGCAAAAAACGTTATATGGTTGCAACTTCTAGTCGCCATAAAGCTCACAAAAATCAAACAATCATAAGCCAAACACAAATGATTTTGGGTCTGAGTTCAACAAATTAATATAGTAATAAAAACTTACAAAAAGTTGGCAGAAGTTTTAGCAATCATGAATGAAGGAGGACAAACTCACTTAAAAACAGTTGAAGAAGTCAATGTTCAAAGGAAAATAGATCCACAGCTTCGGCTTTATTCAACAAAAAAGAAATCCAGCAAAACATCAATAGCAAAGCCTTCTGTAAATTAAGTAAATGCAATTATTTCTGGACTTAAAGATGACAATAATGAGACTATAAATGTTCATAATGTATTCGATCATTCATATTCTTAAAAGTACTAAACAATATTACTTAAAAACCTACCAATTATTACTTTGTTATTAATATTTAATTTGATTGATCATTTTTGTTCTGATATTGACATACTGCATACAAGATACAATTTTTTTTTTGTAGGGTCCTAACGAAAGTACAGCTATAGGTATCATGGTTAGCTATTCAATTTATACTATTCAACAAGGTTTTAATTGTGCTTCATCCTAAAATATTGTGTTGTATGCACGTAGTCATTGCTATCAGGAATACCAATACTTTAAAAAAACAAATGTATTACCTCAAAACCGTATTATTACATTTTTTATTTTTAAATTTAATTAATAATTAGAGTAAATACCCATACATTTCAATATCCATAGTATGTGAAAGATGTACTATAGATAAATACCTAACTCAAATAATATAATAGAAATCTTTACTTGCTCATTAAACAAAAACTACTTTCTAAACTGACTAAAATATTATTAAAGAACATACATTTGTCATATAGTGTAATATTTGCATAATTTCTGAATTTTAGTACCTATTTAAGAAATGTATTATTTATAAAAAACAAATTACATATTTTAAATATTTATTTAGCCATTTAAATATAGTTATAAGTGTATAACTTTATAAGGTATGATTCAGTTAACTAATTTGTATAATAATAACCTAAACTAAAATTTGTATATTAACTATGTTAATGTTATAAAATGTACTAGGTTTACTAAAGCAATATAAAAATAACTATAATAATAGTGTTTATTAGTTTATTATTCATATAGTATTTAATAGAATTGCAACTATACATTTATGAGTTAATAATTTTTATTGACATATTAATATTTTTATAAATTAATCAATATTTCAAACTTAGTAGAAATTGTACATTTTAAATTTTAGATACGTATACTATAAATTTGAATGTTTATAATTTAGTGTTTTTATATAAAGTTGTACCTTTTTACTACATTAGTTCATATTCATATTGTTTGTTACTTGGATAAACAAATATTATATTTAAATATACAATAAATTATTAAACTATACAAATACTCACCAAATTTAACTTGCGAGTTTAAAAACAAAATTATTAGGTACATTTTTATTTTTACAGGTTCTATACAGGTTTATTTTAATGCTATACATTTCCAACCCGACTATTAGAAAATTCTTAAGGTGTTCACTGTTCATGTTTTGTAATTATTACTTTATTATTAATATTTAATATTATTAAATTATATCAGTTTATACCACAGATATATATATACAATATTTGAAAGTAACGGTGATAATGGTATGATAAGGGGAGCTGCGCGCGCAGCAGCCAATTTGCCAAGCTGCAATGAGACGCTCGTCTCGTTAATCGTTGTTATCATAAAACACTCGGCGGATGTTATCGCCAGTCATCCTATCAGTTATCAGAGTTATCACTATCGTCCATAGATAATATATATTATCTATGCTATCGTCTATTAAAATTATTATTATTAATGTATGTACCAAGGGCTAAGAATTTCGTCATTTTTTCGAAAAAATGTTTTTGCAAAGAAAGAAGAAAGTCATTAAATGTATATTGCTTTTGTTTTATTTTGACATAAACTTTCTTCAGTGGGTATTCTTTTAAACACATGTCAATGTTACATAAAAATACTATTAACAAATAAAAAATAGGTAAATGTATACATTAAAATGTTCACATATTATGGTTCAAAAATAAAATTTGTGAAACTTTACTGGTTGCTAGTCGACTTCTTTTTTCAGTTACTACTTGTCCAGGTCTTGAAAAAACTCGTTCACAAGGCACTGAAGTCGCAATCATGCATAGCCTTCTTTTTACCAACTCGTAAGTCCTAGGATATACTTTTTTTCGTTCAACCCACCATGCTAAAGGATTTTCAAATCTACTGATTAAAGGTTCATTCAAATATTTATCTACTTCGACAATTCCAGCAACTGATGAACTCCTTCTTCCAATCAAATTAACTACAGTTTGATCAAATTCTTCCCACAAAACTGATTGAGAAGAGGTTACATTTGTGGCGGCAGTTGTAGTTGGTTGTTGTTCAATGGTGTCTTGTTCTAGTCTAATACTTTGAACCTTTGCTAGTAGAAAATTAATCGCATTTGCACATTTTGTACTATTGGAAAATGCATGTTTTTTGAATTTCGGGTCCAAAAGTGCTGCTTGCGTTACCAGTTCATTATCTTCAATGTCAGCAAACCTTCTAAATAGTTCTTCACTCATTTTGTTGGCCATTTCCTTAATAACAACAGGTATTGTATTATCGTTAACAAATTTCGAGACATATTTATTTAACGAATTAACAAAAATAATTTCTTTTGATAGTGTAGCATATTTGTCGGCACTAATCTCAACGGTGACGTCATAAAATATTTTCAAGTCAAGCTTTTTTCTTCTGAACAAATATCACACTTAGCCTTGTTGATTTCCAATACAGTGAAATGGTGCCAAACGATACTACGCTTTCTGTTCATTACAAGAGGTGACATGGTGCTACTACTAATAACAATTATGTAGTTTTAATTTTTGTTTGGTTTGGGACATATTATAATAAAATAAAAAAAGAAAAAAAAAATACTTACCTACTTGATAAATTTCAAAATAAATGTGTACTGGTATAATAAATTAATAAATTAATATAACTTCAAATTTATAATAGATATAAGAATGATTAATAACTTGAGAAGAACTTTCAAGAGAACTCCAACTAGGTTAGGTAAACAATTTAATTTCTGACCAAAAAATTAAAAGGTATTTCGCAAAATAATTAAGACACAGCACATAGACAATGGCTAGTTTGTCAAAGACTAAAAATTAAAACCAATTAATGAATGAAAGTTTTGAAATTCAAAACAAATCTTTAGCATGATTTTGTAAAATGTGTACATGTCTCTACAGGAAACAAACACAGGGTAATAGCCAACACTGTTGTTCATTTTCGTAGTATAACTGTATAAATACTAATTTTATAATCCAGTTTATTTTTTTTTAGAATAACTAGGTCTTAAACATAAAATAAACTCGTTAATTTGACAAAATATTTTTTTATTAAAAGAATAATTTTGTTACATTAAAATATATTTAATAATAATAATACTATATATCGGGAGAAGATTTCTTTCTGAAAATTAATTGGGTGGCCGAAAATAATAACAATAATATCTAAATAGTAAATACATAAAAATAATTGTTTGTCTTTAATGGCTAATTAGCATTTATATTTATTATTTACATATACAATTGTATTCAATTCAGTGAACTAATTCATTCGTGAATTACACACCACTACAAATTACAATGGATATTGATCCGTTTATTCTTCGTTTCGGCCGTAACACGTTTGGGCACAAAACGATATTTTTACCTGAGATTTGATAGAACGATTGGGAACACACGTTTAGGTACCTACACTTTTTTCAGACCCCAGAAATCAATATAACGTTTGGGTAACATAATATTTTTGAAATAATACTACGTTTGGGTACCAACGTTTATATGTTATATTTTTTACTTTTATACTTTTAAATTTTGTTTTTTAGAGACTATTAGCGTTACCCAGGAGACACCGCGAGGAGGTTGGCTCTTAATAGTCTCTCAAAAATGTGCATTATTTTATTTTTTATTATTAATATTTTAATTATTTTTTTTTGTCATATTATATTAAAATATTTGGTCATTCATTACAAAAATTCTATTAAAATCTTATTTTATTTTTTTACTCATCTATATTTATTTTTTTTTCGGACAAAAAGTGGACCGATGTCATATAGATAATTCCTTATA
>NW_021771072.1:0-7227 GCF_005508785.2 Acyrthosiphon pisum | reverse complement strand
TTAACTTAACTTAACTTAAGTTAATTATTTTCATTAACTTGCCTACCTTTGCCCAAACGTTCTTTGATTTACCAGGTAAAACTATAAAATACCTTTTATTTTGTGTCCAAACGTTGTGTCTATTTGTACCCAAACGTGTTGGCTTTTGGGTCAATGTGACCAAACGTTCAGCGCCCGGTGAGTCCTTTGAGGAAAGCGTCACGTGGAGAATTGACGGTTTTGTCGACCCATGTTTTATTTGTTGTTTCTCCGGCATTGACCCACGTTTCATCCAAATAGTATATGGGTCTACCTTGTTGTCGATAATGTTTTATACTACGCCGCCACGATACAATGTCATTCCTTTCGAGGAGTGCACTATTCCTTTTTTTTTTTGATACACAAAATTCATGCTCTTCAACATTTTGTGAAACGTAGAACGTTTGAAATTTGGTAGACTGTTGTCTTCGTTAACCGTTGTTAATATTTTTATAAGCGTAGGAATATTACGATTAAGCCAAAAACTGTGTACTTTTTGCCTAATGGCATTCTTATCAAAATCGTCTACCTTTTCAGTAACGTCTAATCTACATTTTTTTTTGTTAGGAGATGTTACAGTACCTCGATTTTTATATTCTGACAGTGTAGTAATGATTGTTCTTCGTCCAATACCACATGACTTTGAAATTTCCTCGATCATTTCTTTGTACTTTAATCTGGGACTGTCTGGGTTTTCTGTTTGTCTTCGAATTATCCTTTTGTAAAAACTGACCAGTACCAATAAACTAAAAAAAAATATTTATATTATAAATCAGGGCATAATTTTTTTTTTAAATATCGGTTTTTTTTATATACAATTTTTATGTTTAATGTTATTCGATTTTTTTCGTTTTTCGTTAATTGATTTTGATTATTTTTTTTTTTTTACAATGTACCAAATTTATAATTTATAATTTCAATTTGTTAAACGAAAAAAAAAACAAAAAACGAAAAAATGAATAAAACAAAAACAAAAAACATCTGAAAAACGGTAGGTAACAAAAAATCCCAAAAACTGAAAAAAATTTAATAACGAAATCAAAAACGAAAACGAAAATAAATTATAGTATTATACATTATTAAATTATTTACTTACTTTTCCTCGAGGATTTGCTTTGGCAGGAGAAATATTATTGAAATCCATTTTGTTAGTTTCAATTATTAAAAAACAAAATAAATTATAATAATTTATATTGTAAAAATATACGTTAAAAACTGCTTGAAAAACTGTGTTCACTACGTATGCAAAAACGTGTGTATACAGTGTATACATAACAAATACTGTGACAGCGGCTCAAGGTGAAATTCTCCCACTACGCGGTAATCGGTGGTGAGCACCACCACGCCTACTCGCAGTCGTCGTAGTCCGAGGTGACGACGACCCCGTACGACGGACGAGCTAGTAGTGGGAATGCGCGAAATCGGACGAGTTTTAGTCGCCGCCGAGGTGCGTTCTCTCGCTGGACGGACTATAGTTACTGTATTGGGTGATTTGTATATTAATAATAAATTACATTTTAAAGGTATTTGTTTTGCTAACAGAAAACCTTATTTTGTTAAACAATCTTAGTACCTATAAATTATTTTTGACTAAACATAAAATATATTTATTTACTTAAGTCTCCAGAAACAACCAAGTAACAATCCAAAAGCTTGTTCTATAACAACTCGGGTAGAACTCAACCTTCTATTGAATTCCTTTTCCTTTTCTGTCAGAATACGAGTAGCTTTGTAAGGAACCATGAGATTTTCTAGTAAAGGAAATGCTGAATCTACGAGGATGTGCTGGTTTTTAGAAATTATTTCTTGAGGACTATTTATTAATGTGTGTCCCAAAGATGAATTTTTAAAGACCCTCGCATCATGGGAACTTCCTGGCCAACCACAGAAAATATAGGTAAGTTCCAACTTAGCATTACATACAGCCTAAGAAATAAGAACAAAATAATTTATTTAGAATAATAAAAAACCAAAACTTTAATATAATTTTAGATTAGGATTTTTTGTATTTTTCAAATATTTACCAGAAGAACAATTGATTGGAACATTTTACGATTGGTATAATCAGATCTCTTGTCTCTTGGTGCATGTATGCGTATGTGGCAACCATCAATACATCCAACTGTATTAGGCATATAATTAAATCTCAAACTTTTAAAATCTTTTATTGTTGCTGAATGTACACAAAAGTATAATTAAATATAAATAATTATAATGAATAAAATAGCTTATATACCGGCTTCAGAGCTCCCCTTAGACCATAAAACAAAATCATCAAGTAGTTTTGAAAAAAACTCGAATAAACTTATGAATTGTTCGACAGGCAAGACCTCTGCTCAAATCAAAACGATTTCCAATTTGACTAAACATAATACAAATTTAACCTTGTGATACATAGTTAAAAAAACTGATTAATTGTTCTAAAATAAAGTATATACAAATTTCATAACCGAAATGTTTCAGTATTGCTCAAATACCAAACAGTCATCAACGTTGCCTTTTTGTAGTCCACTGATGGCCTTCCAACTACAGAATTTGGTGAAATATAAAATGGTTTTACCTTGCACATAAGAATCTGTATTGTAAATAATAAAATAGTATTTGGTATTAATGTATTATAAAATGAAATATTATTACATAATTTAATATTTAATAATTTGCTTACTTCAACTGAACTTCTCGTGAGTCTAAAATGGCATTTAAAGTCAATGTCATCATATAAGCTTGTGATTACCATACAATTTCTTATACGCACTTTTGATGTTTTTGATGTTAAACGAAGAAGCAGGTTTTTTTTTGAATTCAACGATGAATTTAAACACTGAAGGTGGTTTACACCAAATAACAAAATCAATTTTGATAAATTATTATAAATTTTTTTATAATTTAAATAAATTCAATAAATTCAAATGTAAACTTTTAAAAAAATGTTCGAAAAAATGATTACAAAATCGACTACCTATCTCGTTTGAACATAATTGATAACTGATATTATGATAACATTATAGTGATTGATGGCGGTTAAACGTAATAACCAGCTCGTAACAACGCAATGCCCCAAATAAACTCCCCTAAACTCCAATCAATCTGCTGGATAAGCCGCTGGATTAGGTGACGAATTTAGGAACACACGGTATATCTATTTTTAGACTGGGACTCAGGGACTGTGGGTTTTATACACGATTATAAAGAACTTTATAATCGTGGTTTTATATTATTTTGTAATATTTAGTGATTGCATTGATAAGCTTTGTCGTACTGTCATCTGTCTTGTAATTGAGGTTGGAATATTGAAGAATATTTACAATTATAAAACGTTACGCCTCTGTACTTTTCAGTTATTGTTATTACTTATTTCTTATTTGTTTTATGAATTTATTGCTTTACGATATTAAGATGAACAATAAAGTTTTTAATATTTTAAGACTTGTAATAAAATGCATTATTATTAAATTATGTTGCTACCTGACACTTAAATTTCAAATTTTGTTTAGGTGTAAGTAGTGCAACTTGTGAAAGGTCATTTTCTGCGGTGAGACGAGTCAAAACATGGTTACGGTCTACTATGATACAAGAACGGTTTTCAAATGTATCTATCAATTATCATTCATATTGAGAGAGACATATCAAACAATATTAACAGTGAATACATTTTAAACGATTTTTCAAGTGCTAACAATATAAAAATACCGTTAATATATTAAAATGTTACCTACTATAAAATTGACTTGTTTTATTTTTTCTTACTCTCATATTAGAGGTAAACAAATTTAGTTATAATAATAATTAATATTACATTTTTAAGAAACCAGTAAGATACTAATTACTAGTGGTTGCTATAAAATGTTCAGTAGAGTATACTTACCATTTTTATGATAGGCTTACATTAACTCACGATAGTGTCACATACATTAAAAAAAACAAATTGTTGTAAAGCCAATATTATGTTCTTCTCATGGTTCAGAATCTAAAATTTGTTTTGATTGTATGTAGGGACTAGGGGGGGGGGGGATGGCAGTATGGCACCCTATGGGATATTTTAAGTTCATAGTTTTGTTAGGAGGGCTGTAGCCCCCCCAGAATTTTAACCCTAGTTGCGCCTATGTAATACAACTTGCATGAAACTGGAGAATGGCTTACGTAGTCACATCGCAGTAACGTTTTAATTTATAAGCTATAATAACCTTTCCGTTCGAGTTTAATCCTACGACCTGGGCATGCTGCGATGAGCCGCCACCGCTAGAGGTTCGACATCGACACTCGACGAGGCTGTTGCCGGCGTTGCCTATGTTAATGCATGGGAGATGGTATCAGGGGTACGAAACTCTGTGAATTGGCCGAATAGGGCGATTGTAGCCTTGAACACGGTCTCCAGGGGGGCGTGGCATACGTAATCTATGATAAAAGTAAACAGTGGAAACAACCCGACCCCGCGCAGAATACCCTGCCTATTAGGCGGAAACGGTTTTTCAATACGGGTATAACATCATGTCAGTGTTACGGAAACAGTTTCATTGTTCGGACTTCAGATCATAGGTAAACACTTCACCCATCAGCTGATCGAGTTTCGCTTCTATATTGTTCTATGATGGTATACAGGTGTGCGGTGTAAACACGTACAATATTGTGAATGGCGCATGCGCAAAACGCCAGCCAAGGCATTCAAATAATATACTGCCTCGGGCCGCCGGGTACTTTGTATATAGCCGCTCTACTAGCTAGGTGGGGCACAGCTCGCACAGTGCTTACTGGAATGACCCGTCTCACCCCGCACCCGGCACCACAATTTAAATACTGAAATTAATTCTGGAAATCAGATGTCTTGATAAAGTAATTAATAATAATAAACATTGCGACGACGCACGACGCGCGACGCTGGCATTGTCGCCCGTCTCATGCATAGTGCATACTGCATACGGCTCAGAAATCTGCTAATCGATTACGATTGTAGAGACTAGAGTGCTCATTATCAAATCATAAATAATTTTGCTACAGATAAATCAAGGCGCAAGATTATTTAATTATTGTACAAGTATACAAATGTACCTATGCAAAATTGTATTAATATTTATTTGTTTAGTCGGTATGCATAAATATAAAAATACCTAAATACAATTTTTATAGTTTTGTTTTATTTCATGGAACATTACTCCCCCCCCCACCCGTGGGAGCATGCTAATGTACGGGGTGCTAGTGTTGTAATGCCTAGGGGCGGAAAAATGGTAAGTCCGCCCCTGGTTACATGTGTATCTCACGTGTTTAATAGGGTTGCAGAAAGGGTTGGAGAAATGTATCCAGACATAAATTAATTAATTAATAACATAAAAAAAGTCTTTCTAAAATCTCCATACCATGTATAAGTGCATAAAGAAATATTACCAAATATTCCGTTACCCCCTGAACCAGTATTAACCAGATGCACTGAAAAAAATATTATAGGTAAAACTAACAAATCAATTTTGTAATTAAATAACGAATATTTATTTTGTTAATACTATAATAATAATGTTAAAATAAAAATTCATTTGTACAATTCACAAGCTCAGTGTATAATCCATCAATCATTTATTGAATTAACAATCTATTAATTTGTCTTTTTTACAATGAATTGTAATTATAAAAAATTATAATTTATTATTCGATTACGAAGAATATTGTTCTAAAATTAACCTCCATGGTTGAACAAATAAATCATTTTAGAAAAATAATATAATTAACAGTATTGTTATTTCAATATATTCATTCATTAAATCATGAATTAAACTTTTGTAAACTGTGAAAAGATAATAAAATAACAGTCCCAATTGTTGTTTTATCAAATATTTAATTTAAATGTACAAAAATATATTATACGATTAAAATTATGTTTGCATTATTGGGGTATTTTCATTATGATATCTATTCTGAAACGTTCCCGCCGCACCACCACAACACCCCATCGTGCAGACTGCAGACACAAGGCGACTAGACATAACCAATAGACCATACACTATTCACTTCGCTTCCCGCTGATCGTCAATCAATTTACTATTTAGTAATTTAGTATTAAAGCAAATAAGCAATCTTCATTCCTCGTGGCTTAAGTCTCGAACACACGACGGTGTCAATAGTCAATGTTAAGTATTAGTGTATTACCTTTACCTGGCTTTACCTACCTACCTAATTGTTTTTAAATTTATAAGCCGTCAACTGCCAAGTGTTTTGTGTATTAAATGATAAGTATTAACTATTAGCATTGGCGCAAATAGGTGGGGGCTTGGGGGGGCTTGGGGGGTTTTAACATTTATTTTTCAATAAAATACTATTTATAGTATTTTTAATATTAAAAATAATAACACAAGTACTCGACTCAAAGCGAGTACTCGTATTTACAAGTCCAAAAAAAATTTAGTCGAGTCGAGTCGAGTACTCGAACTCGACTCGAAAATTTTTCCAAAGTCGAGTACTCGACCAACACTAATTTAAATAATACTGATTCATCAATTCATAATAATGATATACTATAACAAATCAAATGTGTAGTTATAAGAATTTTGACATTTCAAATTCTGCAATACAATCATCACAAGGAGGAAATAATTTGATGCCTGTCAGTTCAAGTAAATGGAATAATATGTTTTATTGAATATTTCTTCTGCTAATAATTATGGTTTAATAATAAGGTATCAACACTAAAGCCCTAACGGCTTTTGGGCAAAACTTTGATTTTTATAATTTACCTGGTAATTATAATATTTACTTATATAATCTAGGAATATAAAATAATAAATTCTATAATTTGCAGTATTATGTTACATTTAAATGTATGGACATATAATTATTTTAATTTATATACGATAATTCTATATTAAAATATTTTTTTATATTTTTTAGTTATACTGTTCAAGTACAAAACTGAAATGTATTATGTTATTCAAATGATATCTGTCATTTATAGATTTGGGAAATATTGGATGTGATCATAGAAAAATAGAGGGTACAAATCTAAATCTGTACTTAATCAGAATAGATAAAAAATTTGATATTATTTTAGATCTTCTTAAACATCATCCTGCAAAATCAAATTACTCTTCTTTAATAGACACAACATTTTTGGATAATTTCCCTATAAATGATGTTGAGAAATTTTGATGAAATGTTTATAAAAGATCAGGAGTATTTGGACAAAATTGATGATAAAACAAAATACCTACATTTTATTATTTAAAA
>NW_021771071.1:159479-162049 GCF_005508785.2 Acyrthosiphon pisum | reverse complement strand
CGCCAGGAACGGCTGCCAACCCGCTGCCAATACCGACCACCACCACCGAGACACTGACCACCCGCCAACGCCGGAACAAACAGCGGATGCGGGACTACAAGGCCAAGCAGCAGCAGTCGTCCCAGCATCACCGCCTGGAAAAACCGGCACCAACCACAACCCTAGCCCCAGAAACCTCCCCAGACCCGTCACAGCCAGGGCCTGCAACCACAGACCTCACCGTGGTCACGGTACCGGTAGTAACAAACACTACCGGAACAACCGGAACCACGGAACAACCAACAGCCGCCACCTCCCAAACCGAGGATATGGAAATATCCCCGGAAGAGGAGGCGGACCTGTTAGGTGGGACGGCCGCAGGCACGGCTGACATCGACGACATGGAGGTTAGCCTCATGTACTTCAGCCCACCCACGTCACCCCAACATGACTAGGCACCACCAGGGCCACGTCCGCTGAACACAGCCGGAAAACGTGCCCACGGACAGGTGCCTACCACACCCACCCCCCACACATCCCTCTGACAGCACCGGCAACGGCCGGAACACCACCGTCGTTGGCGGTTTGGGGGGGGAGTATGACGCGGTCCCGTGCAATGGCTGTTTGAATTCAAATAGCCTTTTGCGCGGAAAGCCGCGCTGTGCTTCTCCAACAAACCGCCAAGCGACGACGGACGACGCCGGCGCGCGACACCCGCGCCAGGAACCGTCGGCCGGCCGTTCGGTGAACCGGATTGAAAGAGGCACTTGTTTTTCGACGACCGCACGGCACCGACACCCTACGTACGTCCCTCGCGTGTCGCACCGAAAACCGACCAAAACCAGGATAACAGGTTGTGCTCTACTGTCATCTTATTATTAATGTCAACGCATTAAACATAATTCGTTGTGAATTGAAATTCGTATTTGACTTGTAAAAATAAACCATAACCGAACGGCAACCAAACTGTGTTACGTCATTTGCTTATCTTCTATTGGTCACCTCATCACCTCAACCACGCGGCACCCCACAGGTCCGCATCAGTTTGAAGAATTAACTGAGTCTGTGCTAAAATTACAAAATATATACAATTTAATATAATACTATATTTATTATTTATTTTGATTATTATAAGTGACATTATATGAATATTAATTTGACATACTCAATAGTTTACTATACACTGTGATCTTCGAAACCACAAATAAACTACAAATAAAAAATAAATAAAATATTTTCTTATACATAATAACTAAGGCAGAGAAGTTATAGGATTTGCATGTTTTATTCTGGGCCTCTATTTTATAGCAAACCAAGATATAAATATAAATCATAGGCCCCCCCAGTTGAAATCTAAAATTTTACTATAATATAATTCAATTTTTTTTGTGCATATTATCTTGCATATTTAATGAATTTGAATGCATATTTTCAATTTTTTATGTGCATATTTTTCCAATTTTACCTCCTATAACTTCTCTGCCCTAATAATAACAATAATACACAGCCTACAAAAATGCCAAAAAACAAACTAATACGCGGGCAACGCCGTGTCTGGACAGCTAGTACTATTATATATTTACTTTATAATATGCTTTATAATATTTACTTACTCATTCACAACCAGTTGATCATCACATTGAACTGGTATGACATCCATTTGAATTGGTATTTGTTTAGATAATTTTTTTCTTGTTTTCTTTTCTGGAGTTAAATGATGTAAGTTAAAATGTTGAGAGCGATGAGGCAAAATTGTTGGATCATTTTCTTTTTTGTTGTCTTCAAAATGACAACTACAAACCCTAGCGCCAGATTTTGGTTCATCAGTTCTTCTAAATTAAACATATTTAGTTAAAACCATACATAAATAAAAAAAATATTTCAGTTTAATATCTTATCATCCGTATGCAAGCATAGCAAAGTTAAAAGTTTTTAAGTAACAAAGAGGAAACCTGAGAAATTTAATCCAGCGTTTCTTAATTTTAGGATCTTTAGGTATTCTAAAAAATTTACAGATATTTCGTTCATTGTAATGCTTACAGCCATAAGCCCAGCACATAACCATTTCACTAAAATACATATAAAAAGCATAACAAAATAAAATAGCTATAATTCTATTAGCAGCAAGCAACTATTTATTTATTTTTCAATTTTTAATATTATTTTAAATGATTGTAAGGATAAAAATAAATAAACAGATTCTGTACTTACCTGTATTGTAGTTTAAAAGTAAGTATAGGTATTTTAAAAAAACTTTATTACACATCCAAAAAAAAAGTGTATTACTTTATATGGTTAAAGTAATTTGTTTGGATCCAAAACATAAATACTGATATGAGTGATAACACGCGTGACGTCATTGCTATCCGAGCGTATACTAATTCTTTTAAGCTATCTAAAATTCCTTCAGAATTATCTATTTCGCAATTTGCTCTAACAGAATGTTTTGTTGTTACATTACTTATTAACAGGGATTTAAAAGATGATATAAATCCCCGACCAGTAGGTTTTATGTTTCTTAATCCATCACTCCTAATTGAGCAAAAAAAAGTTTCTATTGGGTCCTGGTTAAGATATCTTAGAACTACGAA
>NW_021771071.1:152747-159429 GCF_005508785.2 Acyrthosiphon pisum | reverse complement strand
TAACGAAACCTGGGGAAATTTGGCAGCAAATGATAAAAGAACAGCAGGTAAGTTTAATCAACCATTTATTATTTACTTATGAAATACTACATTTTTAAATTTTTCTTACCTATATAATATACCTATAGAAAAAAAAAATACTTAAACTCAAACTGAAAAATATATATAAATATACATTTAAATTTAAATCACGTAAATGTACCTATGTTACCATCATTTAAATTTTTGACATTTGCCATGGAAGTTCACCTTCAGGGCTCATAAAATATGTTGCGAAGTTATCGCGGACTGTTCTTGCAAGTCTCTGCGTACCATTTGGAAACTCCACATTGTGGAAATCTTGATATGAAGTTGCATCTTCCAAATGTACACCATCAAGTACCCTTATACAATTATACACATGCTGCTTTAACCACGTGTGTAACATTTTCTGGTTCCAATGTAATTGGCGTATGGAATAATCGCCATTTGTTGGCTAATATACCAAATGCACATTCTACAAAGCGTCTACCTCTACTTAACCGGTAATACGCTCGGATAGCATAACGTCATATTCGTTATCAACGCTTATCAGTTTTTGTAACTGGATCCAAACAATATTATGTTATGTTAAAATTGTTAAGGGTACATTTAATAATTAATATGTATGTACTACTGTAGTATGTAAGTCGCTACTCTTTAAACAGTTTAAACGTTAGTCTGTTATTTAGCACAACAATTTATTTACGGTTTATATTTTATAATAAGCTTGGATATTGTAGTGTTTAGTATATTATTTCTTGAACGTTATGGCTGGAAATCATATTTTATCAATTTCGTCGATTTCTGAGTATTTTAAAGATAATATTAAACAATTAAAAAGGGGAGAAATAGCGTATAAAGATGGTCATGTCTTAAAAATTCAAGCAGATCTCGAATCAAATATAATTGTTGGAGAAATCAAGCCTAGTATGCGGAATGATAAGTACAAGGTAAAATTATTGTTGAATGACTGTTGTATTGTTGACGCTGAGTGTACATGTTCTCGTGGAAAAGTAGTTTGCCACCATATAGCTGCGTTAGCACTATACACGCACTATAATCTTAGTTCCACAGATCAAAGTTGTTCTTGGAATGTTAGGAAAAATATACAATGTAATGAAGTAAAAACTATTAGTGAAATGTATGGTCGTTTTGAAAGTCCTGCTACTGATGTCGCAGATGAAGATTTTGCTAATTTTAAAAAAAACTTTAGATAATTTAACTGTGCCTGTAGGTTTTTCGTGGTTGTTAAGGCCTGAACCAGAACTAGAAACAAACAAATGTCAAGCTATTAAATTGAATTCTATTGAGAGTACAATAAATACTGATGTTTGTAAACAGTTTGTAAAAGCTAAGCAATTTGATGCAGTTAGAACTTATATATTTGACAAATGTTTTATAACTGATGATATTATTTTGAAAATTGCTGAAGAATCTATAGGTCAGAGCAAAAGTGAAATGTGGCATTACCACCGAAAGAACAGATTAACCGCTAGTCATTTTGGTCACATTTTATCTTCTTGCAAAAAACAAAAATTTTCAAAATCTTTCTTCAAGTCACTACAAAATAATACTAATTTAAGTGGTATTCATGCTATTCAATGGGGATTGACAAATGAAATATCAGGCATCAAAGTTTTAGAGCAAGAACAAAATGTTAAAGTTATATCTACTGGGTTATGGTTATTAAATAATGGAGTTTTAGGAGCATCTCCCGATGGCTTTGTAAATTCTGAGTACATTGTAGAGGTAAAATGTCCATGGAAGTACCGGAATAAAAGTTTAGATGTTGAGCTTGCCAAAGACCTCAGTTACATAGTATATATAAAAGACAAAATTATTTACATTAACAAAAAACACTTTTATTGGGATCAAATTCAAGGGCAACTATATATAACTAAACGAAAGTTATGTTACCTAGTAATTTGGACGCCAGGTCAATCAATAATTACCGAAGTAGAAAAGGACCCAGAATGGTTTCCAAATCTTAAAATATTAGAAAATTTTTTTATTGAGACTTACATTCCTTTTCTTATTGAAGAACAATTAAGCACATAATTTTTTAACATATTAATTAATCGTACTTAAAGTTATATATTTACAGGAGAATTTAGTATTTACAATTACATTAAAATATGTTATATAAAATTTATTAAACAAATAAATAGTTAAGTTAAAAAATGTCAATTAATAATATTATTTTATTATAAAATAAAATATTTTGAACAGGCGGTTTTAGACTAGAACTAACTTGGATTTACCATTTTGTTTTCAACTTCATGAATAAGTGGGTGTTGAAGATTTGTTAGCGCAGCAACAACTTGAAAAATTTGCTCTGCTTGCTTCAACATTGTAGAGGGAATAAAATTTAAAATTGCAAAACATTTTATTCTTTGTATGACCCTTTCTATATGAATCCTTGCCTTAGCTATGACTTCAGTTTGTAATACTTGTTGAGGTGTGAACTGAGGAGTGTCTAGAAAAGGTGGTAGATTTAAAGATACTCCAGGTGGTAAAATGTCTCTGATTAGGAAACCTTTGTCAGCTAAAATTAGGTCTCCCTGTACTAACTGCTCTAAGAGTCCACTTTTCAATGTAATCACTTTGTCAGACGTAGAACCAGGAAATAAGCTACTTACAAAAGTAACTACACCATTAGGTGCAATTCCTATAAGAACCTTCCACGTTATTTAACTATGCTTATAACTGCTATATGTATCTCTTTGAATATTCATAGATTGTCGAGACACTGATGTGAAAATTTCTGTGCAGTCTATTACAATTCGACAATTCATAAAATGCTTAAAAGAATCAGGTAAACAAGTTTGATTTTTTTGTCTTGAAGGTATTTTATTCATACACTTCAAGAAAAGTACATTATGTAAAATGTTAATCCATGTGATGCTAATGTTAGTAATAGTACTCCTACTGCACTTAAATCTAGTAGCCAAATCAAAATGTGGGAAATCATGCCTTAATTTCATTAGAGTTATAAGAAGTTGGTCTGGTTTACTTATACTCTCAACTTTCCAACCAAAGTGGTAATGGAGTTTTGAATTTTTTAACAAATTATAAAGAGCCATAAAAATGTCATTTGTAGGCAAACCTGAATAAGACTATAATAATTCATTATTTTGACTTAAGTTTTCATAGTTAAATGAAAGATTCAATTGTTTTAATTTTAATTTCATGGCTTTGTTTTCTTCCTTGAGAAAATAGTTCTCAGATTCATGAATAATTGAAGCTATGTTTTCACGCGGTCCCGCGCAATGGCTGTTTGAATTCAAATAGCCTTTTGCGCGGAAAGCCGCGCTGTGCTTCTCCAACAAACCGCCAAGCGACGACGGACGACGCCGGCGCGCGACACCCGCGCCAGGAACCGTCGGCCGGCCGTTCGGTGAACCGAATTGAAAGAGGCACTTGTTTTTCGACGACCGCACGGCACCGACGCCCTACGTACGTCCCTCGCGTGTCGCACCGAAAACCGACCAAAACCAGGATAACAGGTTGTGCTCTACTGTCATCTTATTATTAATGTCAACGCATTAAACATAATTCGTTGTGAATTGAAATTCGTATTTGACTTGTAAAAATAAACCATAACCGAACGGCAACCAAACTGTGTTACGTCATTTGCTTATCTTCTATTGGTCACCTCATCACCTCAACCACGCGGCACCCCACAGGTCCGCATCAACTTGGCTCCCCGAACAGGAATCACCGGTAAGTGAAAACTTTCTTACCCATACTACCCCCACAATCATACCCACCCGTTGCGCGCTTTGGAAAAAAGTCCCCGACCACACCGACAAGAACGTGGTTAGCAGGCGGTAACGGAAAACCCGGCGTTACGTAACATATTACATAACGATAAAGGACGTAACGACCGGCCGCGCCGCCTGATTTACGGACGCACCGACTGCACCGCGCGCGACAATCCAAAGTGCAAACACCCGACGTAGGTAGGTAGGAACGCAAGAGCGCGAGAGGGTCACACTACCACCGCCCAGCACCACCACCCGCTAACGTCAACACGCGATTACCCGGGACAAAAATACCACATAATCGGACTGCCGACGCTGCTACTCAAAGCGACAGCCGCCGTCTTCCTTAATCGCAATAGTGGGCCGTCATTTGCTTATCTTCTATTGGTCACCTCATCACCTCAACCACGCGGCACCCCACAGGTCCGCATCAGTTTGAAGATTTAACTGAGTCTGTGCTAAAATTACAAAATATATACAATTTAATATAATACTATATTTATTATTTATTTTGATTATTATAAGTGACATTATATGAATATTAATTTGACATACTCAATAGTTTACTATACACTGTGATCTTCGAAACCACAAATAAACTACAAATAAAAAATAAATAAAATATTTTCTTATACATAATAACTAAGGCAGAGAAGTTATAGGATTTGCATGTTTTATTCTGGGCCTCTATTTTATAGCAAACCAAGATATAAATATAAATCATAGGCCCCCCCAGTTGAAATCTAAAATTTTACTATAATATAATTCAATTTTTTTTGTGCATATTATCTTGCATATTTAATGAATTTGAATGCATATTTTCAATTTTTTATGTGCATATTTGCATGCATATTTTTCCAATTTTACCTCCTATAACTTCTCTGCCCTAATAATAACAATAATACACAGCCTACAAAAATGCCAAAAAACAAACTAATACGCGGGCAACGCCGTGTCCGGACAGCTAGTACTATTATATATTTACTTTATAATATGCTTTATAATATTTACTTACTCATTCACAACCAGTTGATCATCACATTGAACTGGTATGACATCCATTTGAATTGGTATTTGTTTAGATAATTTTTTTCTTGTTTTCTTTTCTGGAGTTAAATGATGTAAGTTAAAATGTTGAGAGCGATGAGGCAAAATTGTTGGATCATTTTCTTTTTTGTTGTCTTCAAAATGACAACTACAAACCCTAGCGCCAGATTTTGGTTCATCAGTTCTTCTAAATTAAACATATTTAGTTAAAACCATACATAAATAAAAAAAATATTTCAGTTTAATATCTTATCATCCGTATGCAAGCATAGCAAAGTTAAAAGTTTTTAAGTAACAAAGAGGAAACCTGAGAAATTTAATCCAGCGTTTCTTAATTTTAGGATCTTTAGGTATTCTAAAAAATTTACAGATATTTCGTTCATTGTAATGCTTACAGCCATAAGCCCAGCACATAACCATTTCACTAAAATACATATAAAAAGCATAACAAAATAAAATAGCTATAATTCTATTAGCAGCAAGCAACTATTTATTTATTTTTCAATTTTTAATATTATTTTAAATGATTGTAAGGATAAAAATAAATAAACAGATTCTGTACTTACCTGTATTGTAGTTTAAAAGTAAGTATAGGTATTTTAAAAAAACTTTATTACACATCCAAAAAAAAAGTGTATTACTTTATATGGTTAAAGTAATTTGTTTGGATCCAAAACATAAATACTGATATGAGTGATAACACGCGTGACGTCATTGCTATCCGAGCGTATACTAATTCTTTTAAGCTATCTAAAATTCCTTCAGAATTATCTATTTCGCAATTTGCTCTAACAGAATGTTTTGTTGTTACATTACTTATTAACAGGGATTTAAAAGATGATATAAATCCCCGACCAGTAGGTTTTATGTTTCTTAATCCATCACTCCTAATTGAGCAAAAAAAAGTTTCTATTGGGTCCTGGTTAAGATATCTTAGAACTACGAAGTCAAACCCATTTGATAATAATTTTTTTGATAAATACATTATACCTTTTAATGTTTCTATCCAACTGCATACTCTCCAAAACTTCTGTGCTTCTTTCCAAAAATCCCAGTGTCAAGATGTATTTGTCACTGCGCTTCTTAAGTCTTTTACAATTGGTGGCAGAACCATACTTCCATACACAATTAAATTTTATCTCCTATATAATTAAGTTATAATTATTTGAGTAAAGATATGTTGATGACAATTTTATTGAAATTTAAATAAAAATTGATAAACAAATCTAATTTATTCGTAGGCACTGAAACTGGGATATTTCTTAAAAATACAGGTCTAATTTCTAATTTATTACAATATATCTCTTTCTAATATATAAAAATCTCGTGTCACAATATGGAAAATATTTATCTTCGAACTCCGAAACGGCTAGACCGATTTTTATGACATTTTGAGAGTACATTAAGTAAATGTGAGAAAGTGAAGTGATCTATTTTTCATACCTCTAGGTCTAACCCGGGGAGGTGCTCGAACGGAGATTTTGAGGTTTTTCGGTAGACATTTTTGTTCTAAAGCTATTATAATAATAATTATTGGTTGCCATTGGTTAATCGTTATTTAAATTATCATTATTATTATTAATAATTATTAATGACGTATTGGTATTAGTATTTTATTTGTATATTGGTTAATCAAGCATGTACATATTGCCGCTTATCGGCGGTGTCTGCAATCCACCGTAGCCGGATTGTCTACCAGGGTGGCTGAATAACACTTACTGTTGCGAGTTATATCCAAAAGGATTTGAACAATCACAATTTTTTAAATAGACAATAGTTGTCAAAATATTATAATATTATATACTTTTAAACTAATATTTTATAGTCTATTGAGCTACATCAAACATACT
>NW_021771071.1:144280-152697 GCF_005508785.2 Acyrthosiphon pisum | reverse complement strand
TGACTGCCCCGGGAACACGCGCGTTGGGAAACGGGAAATGAGTTGGCGGACACCTGTCACGCCGCGCTCAACCACACACACACACACACACACACACACACACACACACAAGCACGCCACCACACACAACGTTCGGCAATACAGACGGGGATATAACCATCAAACGCGCATCGATAAACTCGGCGTCTTTACATATATCACCCGTCCAAACAACAAAAATTTTGTTAAGTAGCAGGTCACCATCACCACTTCACGGGGCACCCCAAAGGTCCGCATCAACGACCCCTACTACGAAATCAACAGGTACACATACAGTACACACTCATAGCACAGAGGTAACCGAAACGTATACTCTGGTAATGGCGGTGCAAACTGCTCCCCAGAACACCGATAACGCGGTTAAGAACCAGTTACCCAGCTATAAAGCACAACCAACGTCGAATAACGCTAAACGAGTATGCCCCGACAAAATTCCGACCCCCGCGGTCGAACTCGAATTTAGGTCAGGCCCCGTAACAGCTCTACTCGACTCCTAAGCACAAAAATCGTATGTAAGCCCGAACACTGCTCAAAAATTTGGCACACCCCAACACGGACAACAAACTCAGGTACGAATGGCGGACGGACACACCACAATGACAAGTGGTACCTCCACATTCGTAGCCGGAATCGGAGACCTCACGGTCATCTTCAACGCAGCCATTCTGGACAACTTATACTGCGACATGCTCCTAGGTCACGACTTTCTCGCACACAACGAAGTCACCTGGGACTACACAACGAGCACTATTCATTTAGGTTCGAATAGGAGATCAACAGCGTGCTGGAAAGGTCGGACACCCACCCCCAGCCCAGCACTAGATGTCGACAAATTAACGATAAATGGTGACCACCACACACGCGCGAAACTCGCCGAAGTAGTACGCAACTATCCGGACGTATTCAACAATAGGGTAGGTCGCACCAGGTTGATAGAACACGACATCCTCTTCAAAAATCAAACATCCATAGCACTCAAACCATATCCCTATCCACCGGCAAAACCGGCCACAATCGACACCATGATACGAGACATGGAAGAGCAGGGACTGGTAGAACAAAGCACATCCCCGTGGGCCGCACCCATCGTTCTAGCAAAAAAGAAAGACGGCTCACTCCGACTGTGCATTGATTATAGACGGCTCAATGATATCACTGAGTCCGACGCTTACCCAATGCCCGACCTCAATACACTGATACGTCAGATGAGAGGTGCAAAAGTGTTCAGCGTTTTGGACCTTAAGGCAGATACTGGCAGGTACCACTTAACCAAAACGCGCGAAAATACACGGCATTCCGGACGCGTCGGGGCCTATACCAATTCCGAGTCCTCCCTTTTGGCCTCAAAAACAGCCCCATGACCTTTGTGCGACTAATGGACAAAGTCTTAAGGGGGTACCTGGACGAGTTCGTCCGCGTATATCTAGACGATATAGTGGTGTTTTCAAACACTACGGACGAACACCAGTGCCACTTAGACAAAGTTTTAGAACGCCTACAGAGACATGGGCTGACATGCAACCCCGAAAAGTGCAGATTCGGAACAACCGAAATCTCATTTCTTGGACACCTAGTCACCTCCGAAGGGATAGACAAACAACCGGAGAAACTAGAGGGCATCATTAATTACCCCCAACCAACCAAACTGAGGGACCTACGGAAGTTCCTGGGTGTATGCAACTGGTACAGCCAGTTTGTGGACAACTACGTGGACACCATAGCACCCCTAACGAATAGGCTCAAACAGGGGACCAAATGGTCATGGACCGAAACCGAACAGGCGGCATTTACCAAAATAAAACGCGCCCTGTACGATTCGCCAAAACTATCGACGCCGGATTACGGAAAACCGTTTTGCCTACAGACCGATGCTAGCGAGATAGGAGCTGATGCCGTCCTTTTCCAACGGGGTGACAGCCCGGACAAAAGGCGGATAATCGCCTACGCAAGCAAAAAGTTTAGTGATACGCAAACAAGGTACGCCGCGGTAGAACGCGAGTGCCTCGCGATAATCTGGGCAACCAATAAGTTTAGACCATATCTGGAGGCCCGCCGTTTTGACCTATACACAGACAACTCAGTACTCACATGGCTCCACCGAGCCAAAAACACAAACTCAAAATTAACCAGGTTGGCACTACAGCTGGCCAACCTGGATTACAAAACCACGCATGTGCCCGGCGTACAGAACGAGGCGCCGGACATGCTCTCCCGCAACCCGACCACCGGGCCCCCGGTAGACGAGGAACACCTCGAGGAACGACTAGTAGGAGTACCCACCTCACCACTCATCACCACTACTAGCTCACCGGCCGACAATCTGTTCGCTACGACGGACCCGGCTAACACCACTAGCGGTCCCACAATCACACACGCTATGCTCGTGATATAGCAGGCCAATGACCCCAACACACGAGACATAGTCCACAACATGACAACGAACGACCCAGCACACAACACCGGAAGTACCTCGGAAAAAAATAAACAATTCATTGTTACCGACGGGCTTCTCCGGATAAAGTTGGGCGAACACACACCCGTAGTCATCCCAAAAGACAACACGCAGAACGTGATCTGGACATACCACGATCACGTACTCGCAAACCACCCGGGCTGGAAAGAAACGTACAGGGCGGTCAAACAACGGTTTTTTTGGAAAGGACAAAAAAACGACATCCGACTGTACGTCAAGTCGTGTCACATATGCGCGTGTACCAAACCACTAAACACGCGCGCAGACGGCCCCGCGACCACCAGAATACCCCGACAACCCTGGGAGGTGGTAAGCATAGACCTCATGGGCCCCTACCCACGCACGAGTAGGGGAAAACAATATATACTGGTCGCCACGGACTTGTTTAGTAGATGGACCGAGGCTTACCCCCTCGGAACAGCCACTACAAAAACAATAATCGAAACGCTCGAACGAGAATTCTTTTCACGTTTCGGATACCCCGTTTGGGGGGGGGAGTATGACGCGGAAGCCGCGCCGTGGTTCTCAAACAAAACCGCCAATCGACGATGGACGACGCCAGCGCGCGACACCCGCGCGAGGAACCGTCGGCCGGGCCGTTCGGTGAACCGGATTAAAAGAGTCACTTGTTTTTCGACGACCGCACGGCACCGACGCCTTACGTACGTCTCTCGCGTGTCGCACCGAAAACCGACCAAAACCCGGATAACAGGTTGTGCTCTACTGCTATCTATTATTAACGTCAACGCATTAAACATAATTCGTTGTGAATTGAAATTCGTATTTGACTTGTAAAAATAAACCATAACCGAACGGCAACCAAACTGTGTTACGTCATTTGCTTATCTTCTATTGGTCACCTCATCACCTCAACCACGCGGCACCCCACAGGTCCGCATCAATTTGGCTCCCCGAACAGGAATCACCGGTAAGTGAAAACTTTCTTACCCATACTACCCCCACAATCATACCCACCCGTTGCGCGCTTCGGAAAAAAGTCCCCGACCACACCGACAAGAACGTGGTTAGCAGGCGGTAACGGAAAACCCGGCGTTACGTAACATATTACATAACGATAAAGGACGTAACGACCGGCCGCGCCGCCTGATTTACGGACGCACCGACTGCACCGCGCGCGACAATCCAAAGTGCAAACACCCGACGTAGGTAGGTAGGAACGCAAGAGCGCGAGAGGGTCACACCACCACCGCCCAGCACCACCACCCGCTAACGTCAACACGCGATTACCCGGGACAAAAATACCACATAATCGGACTGCCGACGCTGCTACTCAAAGCGACAGCCGCCGTCTCTCTTAATCGCAATAGTGGGCCGGATAACGCATACACGCATATCCGTGACAACACTCCGCGAAAACCGGTTACTGTGATCGCCCGGCAAACGCAACAACAAAACAACAACAACCGACTGACCTACATTCCGTACGCAAATAAACACCGATAAACGGTCAACACAGCTGATCGAAGGAACGCGATACCCGTTCCAACGACAACAGCCACATTTTATATTTTTACGTCAATAACACCGGAAAAACAACCGGACGTCATGTCGGGAAAATATATGAATGAATTGACCGCTGTGGAATTACGCCATGAATGCAGGCAGCGCGAGTTATCGGAAGCGGGAACGAAAAGCGATCTGGAAATCCGTTTAATTTCGCGGACCAGAACCTACAGGCCAACGAAATTCGGTTTCCGCCCATGGAACCCACTGGGCTTACCGGACGTCACTCGGCCACAGGTCAGGTACCCGACGCTGGACAAACCGCGCAAATACGGGTCGAGTCGTCTCCCGCACAGAATCCGAAAAACAACAACAATAGACCACCCACACCCACACCCACACACACACACCAACAAGCTATGGACATGATCCAAACGGGTCGGTCCATAATTGAGGAGGTACGGCAAAGGGCGGAAAACTCGACGCATGGATACAGTCTGAATTCACGACTGACAATGCTCGAAGACTGCATGGCCCGTTTTGGCGAAGACCAACGTTGTATTGCAGAGACAATGCGACGCCTAGAAATGGGTATGGCTCGCCAAGCACCGGGACAGCAGACGGACACACCACCACCGACCCGCCCCCACCCCACAGTGTTATCGAACAACACGGAAGACGGAGCGAGGTACCCCGCGGCAGGCGAACCGCCGTTCCCGGGTAGCCAACACGCCGACCGTTCGGTACGTTTCGATGACACATCAAATCTATATCATGCCCCGTCCTCCACACACGCGTACGCGGCACAACAATCGACGCTGATACCATACGACGACGTATGCGCAGCGAGACATTCGCTACCGGAGTACCACGGGACACACCCGAGGACCCGGCAAGATTCATACATAAAGCGGATCGATATGTACCAAACGCGTATAGATAGGTCGGCCTGACAATATATCGGACACAGCTGAGGTGCAGCCAGTACCTGGTGGAACATCATCAGACTACTGGACCTCACCTGGGACGAGTTCCGCGCCGAATTATTAGAAAAATTCGACAACGTGGAAATTCAGTCACGGCTGCGGGCCGAGATAGTATCCGTCCTACAGACAGCAACGCAATCGCTAACGGAGTTCGTCACACAAAAAAACCAACTTGCACGCCGCGTCAATACCGGACTCTCTGAAACACAGCTAGTCGGTACGATAGCCGGACTAACGCGCAACGAATACCGCACGCACATAAGATTGCAAAGACCAGCGACTTTCGGAGACCTCCGCCGTATCGCTGGAGTCCTGGAATACACACCAGACGAGCCCCCAACACAACAACAGCCGAAACCGGCGTACAAAAAAACGAATCCAACCCGCCCGCCCCAACCGACGCACCAAACGCAAACACGGGACGGTACGGCAGGAAAACCGCAACCGCCCAACCCGTGCAGGTACTGTGGAGGTCCACACTGGAACAGTGACTGCCCTGGGAACACGTCGCGTCCAGGAAACGGGAAATGAGTCGGCGGACACCTGTCCACGCCGCCGCCTCAACCACACACACACACACACACACACACACAACCACGCCACCACACACAACGTTCGGCAATACAGACGGGGATATAACCATCAAACGCGCATCGATAAACTCGGCGTCTTCACATATATCACCCGTCCAAACAACAAAAATTTCGTTAAGTAGCAGGTCATCATCACCACTTCACGCGGCACCCCAAAGGTCCGCATCAACGACCCCTACTACGAAATCAACAGGTACACATACAGTACACATCCATAGCACAGAGGTAACCGAAACGGATACTCTGGTAATGGCGGTGCAAACCGCTCCCCAGAACACCGATAACGCGGTTAAGAACCAGTTACCCAGCTATAAATCACAACCAACGTCGAATAACGCTAAACGAGTATGCCCCGACAAAATTCCGACCCCCGCGGTCGAACTCGAATTTAGGTCAGGCCCCGTAACAGCACTACTCGACTCCCAAGCACAAAAATCGTATGTAAGCCCGAACACTGCTCAAAAATTTGGCACACCCCAACACGGACAACAAACTCAGGTACGAATGGCGGACGGACACACCACAATGACAAGTGGTACCTCCACATTCGTAGCCAGAATCGGAGACCTCACGGTCACCTTCAACGCAGCCATTCTGGACAACTTATACTGCGACATGCTCCTAGGTCACGACTTTCTCGTACACAACGAAGTCACCTGGGACTACACAACGAGCACTATTCATTTAGGTTCGAATAGGAGAACAACAGCGTGCTGGAAAGGTCGGACACCCACTCCCAGCCCAGCACTAGATGTCGACAAATTAACGATAAATGGTGATAAATGGTGACACACGCGCGCGAAACTCGCCGAAGTAGTACGCAACTATCCGGACGTATTCAGTGGTAGGGTAGGTCGCACCAGGTTGATAGAACACGACATCCTCCTCAAAAACCAAACACCCATAGCACTCAATCCATATCCCTATCCACCGGCAAAACAGGCCACAATCGACACCATGATACGAGACATGGAAGAGCAGGGACTGGTAGAACAAAGCACATCCCCGTGGGCCGCACTTATCGTTCTAGCAAAAAAAAAGACGGCTCACCCCGACTGTGCATTGATTATAGACGGCTCAATGATATCACTGAGTCCGACGCTTACCCAATGCCCGACCTCAATACACCGATACGTCAGATGAGAGGTGCAAAAGTGTTCAGCGTTTTGGACCTTAAGGCAGGATACTGGCAGGTACCACTTAACCAAAACGCGCGAAAATACACGGCATTTCGGACGCGTCGGGGCCTATACCAATTCCGAGTCCTCCCTTTTGGCCTCAAAAACAGCCCTATGACCTTTGTGCGACTAATGGACGAAGTCTTGAGGGGGTACCTGGACGAGTTCGTCCGCGTATATTTAGACGATATAGTGGTGTTTTCGAACACTACGGACGAATACCAGTGCCACTTAGACAAAGTTTTAGAACGCCTACAGAGACACGGGCTGACATGCAACCCCGAAAAGTGCAGATTCGGAGCAACCGAAATCTCATTTCTTGGACACCTAGTCACCTCCGAAGGGATAGACAAACAACCGGAGAAACTAGAGGGCATCATTAATTACCCCCAACCAACCAAACTGAGGGACCTACGGAAATTCCTGGGTGTTTGCAACTGGTACAGTCAGTTTGTAGACAACTATGCAGACACCATAGCACCCCTAACGAATAGGCTCAAACAGGGGACCAAATGGTCGTGGACCGAAACCGAACAGGCGGCATTTACCAAAATAAAACGCGCCCTGTACGATTCGCCAAAACTATCGACGCCGGATTACGGAAAACCGTTTTGCCTACAGACCGATGCTAGCGAGATAGGAGCTGGTGCCGTCCTTTTCCAACGGGGTGACAGCCCGGACGAAAGGCGGATAATCGCCTACGCAAGCAAAAAGTTAAGTGATACGCAAACAAGGTACTCCGCGGTAGAACGCGAGTGCCTCGCGATAATCTGGGCAACCGATAAGTTTAGACCATATCTGGAGGCCCGCCGTTTTGACCTATACACAGACAACTCAGCACTCACATGGCTCCACCGAGCCAAAAACACAAATTCAAAATTAACCAGGTGGGCACTACAGCTGGCCAACCTGGATTACAAAACCACGCATGTGCCCGGCGTACAGAACGAGGCGCCGGACATGCTCTCCCGCAACCCGACCACCGGGCCCCGGTAGACGAGGAACACCTCGAGAAACGACTAGTAGGAGTACCTAACCTCACCACTCATCACCACTACTAGCTCACCGGCCGACAATCTGTTCGCCACGACGGACCCGGCTAACACCACTAGTGGTCCCACAATCACACACACTATGCTCGTGACATGGCAGGCCAATGACCCCAACACACGAGACATAGCGCACAACAATGACAACGGACGACCCAACACACAACACCGGAAGTACCTCGGAAAAAAAAAACAATTCATTTTTACCGACGGTCTTCTCCGGATAAAGTTGGGCGAACACACACCCGTAGTCATCCCAAAAGACAACACGCAGAACGTGATCTGGACATACCATGATCACGTACTCGCAAACCACCCGGGCTGGAAAGAAACGTACAGGGCGGTCAAACAACGTTTTTTTTTTGGAAAGGACAAAAAAACGACATCCGACTGTACGTCAAGTCGTGTCACATATGCGCGTGTACCAAACCACTAAACACGCGCGCAGACGGCCCCGCGACCACCAGAATACCCCGACACCCCTGGGAGGTGGTTACCTCATGGGCCCCTACCCACGCACGAGTAGGGAAAACAATATATACTGGTCGCCACGGACTTGTTTAGTAGATGGACCGAGGCATACCCCCTCAGAGAACAGCCACTACATAAACAATAACCGAAACGCTCGAATGAGA